>NC_138770.1:133875298-134074267 GCF_965119305.1 Pelophylax lessonae
TAGGGACTCGTTAAGGACTGGAATAGTACCACTGGATTGGCGTAGGGCCAATGTGATGCCTATATTTAAAAAGGGATCAAAGTCTTTGCCAAGTAACTCTAGAAGTTTAACTTCTATAGTTGGGAAGATACTGGAGAATTTAATAAAAGACCACATAGATGAGTTCTTGCTAGAAAAAAATATTTTAAGCAACAGACAGCATGGATTTATGAAAGACATAACTTGTCAAACAAACCTGATTTCTTTTTATGAGGGGGTAAGTAAAACCTTGGATGGAGGGGTGGCTGTGGTTGAAGTATACTTGGATTTTGCAAAAGCGTTTGACACAGTTCCCCACACACGGCTAATGTGTAAGGTAAAGTCTACAGGCTTGGAAAGATCAGTTTGTAAATGGATAGAAAATTAGCTACAAGATGGAATTCAGAGAGTAGTGGTTAATGATTCTTTCTCTGAACGGTCTAAGGTTATCAGTGGTGTACCCCAAGGTTCAGTGCTGTGACCCTTTCTTTTTAATATCTTTATAAATGATATAGGGTCTGGGATTAAAAGTACCATTTCAGTCTTTGCAGATGACACCAAACTTTGCAGTGGAATAACTTCCTTACAGGATGTCTCCAACTTACAAGATGACCTCAATGTACTGTTTTATTGGTCAACTATGTGGCAAATGAAGTTTAATGTTGATGTAGCACTGCCCCCTTGAGGGCTGCTGAATTTCTCACCTTTTTGGGTCCTTCTGGGTTACCGGTAGCAACTTCATGCGGAAACATAACACTTTACTTTCCGGCTGAGTCAATGAACAATCTAGGGTTTTGGTTGTTTTTTTTGTTTTATTATAAATAGGGATGGGAGAAGGGAAGAGTGGGATACTCCAGAACTTGAACTATTCACAATTCTGAGGACCTCTATCTGAAGATGCAGTCAGGCTGCTAGTTTCACCTTGCCACTAGATGAATTGTATATATTAAGTCTCTGAACAAAGACTTGGTTGCACACTATCTTCAGGGTACTTGCCTAGCACCCCCTTTCACTCCACCAACTGACACCCGTCCTCTGACTACTCTACTTCGGGGTGGCCCCCTTCCTGGTCAGGCCCTTAGACTCGATCCCCTGTACTCATGATACTGTTTTTCCAGATTCTCTAGTGTCTTAACCCCTCTAGTCAGCTCTCCTGGACCTCTGGGTTCAGCTCTTTCCTTCTGGCTCATCAGGCCGACTGTCTGTGACCATACACCAACTTCTGCAGAAGAGGAGGCAGCCGCCACCCTCCTTCCGGGACTCTGCTCACCAGCCAAAGACCCTGAGCACATGTGCTCCTGGCTTTTATACCACACCCCACAATGCACAGAGGCACAGAGACAACCAGTCTGTGCCAATCACTGGGGCTGTATCAAAGCCTGTGTACCCATTGGCCAGGTTTCCTTCACTGTCCAATGTGCCTCCCTATTAGATCAGTGGGGACACTCCCCCAAACCAGATGAATCACACGCTGAGCACATTGAGCAAACCCAAATCACAGATCCTGCTCCCTGTTAAGCACAAAGCAATTTGGAATTTACCTGCTGCTCCTCTGATAGGCAGACAGAGCCAAAACTATACTCTCCTATCTAGCACCTACCTAGGAGGGTGCTACATTGATAAATGTAAAGTTATGCACTTGGGGGCTAAGAATATGCATGCTTCATACATACTAGGGGGAGTAGAACTGGGGGAATCCATAATGGAGAAGGATCTGGGTGTTCTGGTAAAGCCTAAGCTTAATAATAGCATGCAATGCCAAGCTGCGGTTTCCAAAGCAAGCAAAGTCCTTTCTTGTATTAACCTTCCTAGCGGTGTTCCCGAGTGTGGCTCGGGGGTTAATATTAAGTGTCAAAAGCAGTAACCCCGAGCCACACTCGGGATTACCCCAGAATGATACTCACCTTCCCCGGTGATCCCTGCCATCCTCCCCAGCCTTCCTGCAGCCATCCTCCCGCTGTCCTCCCACTGTGTGCTCAGCCGATGCCGGCACCTTCTTCCGGTTCCCTTCCCTGTGAGCACCACATCACGGGGGGTGGAACTGGCAGGAGATTAAAAAAAAAATGAAAAATGACAGGATACAGTGTAATCTGTTAGGATTACAACTTTGTATCATGCCATTTCACCTAGAGGCTTTTCCAATGCCCTGCCTGTACTTTTTGCGGTACTTTGTGCCTGGACAATTGATAACGTCCATGGCATTCAAAAAGCGTTTTTTTAGCTCAAAAATGTTTTTGGACAAACTGGAAAACAGCGACAGTGAATCAGAAATATTTGAAGAACTGAGCGATAGTGATTCATGGGAAAATTTGTCATCAGGTACTAAAAGTGACAACAGCAACAATTCTGTGACTGAGCTCAGCGATGTGCGGACTTGGTGCTCTATTGCCTGCGGTACGGATTCCAAGATTCCCATTTACTGGAACACCTGGTATGAAAGTTGACGTTGACGATGACAACCCCTTGGCATACCTACAATTATTTCTGACCGATGAGGTTATTAACAAAAAAGTTACCAAGACAAACCAGTACAAAGAGCAACAATTGGCTACTCTGCATCGGAAGTTTGCAAGATGCAGAAAGTGGGAACCATTGACCAAAGATGAAAATTGGAAATTTCTGGGCCTAATAATTCTTCAGGGAGTGGTGCAGAAGTGGTATTGGACAACCAATACATTACTTGCCACTCCATTCTTTGGCACGGTCATGTCAGAGTACAGATTCTCCCTCATAATGAAATATCGCCACTTCAAAAACAATAAAGAATTTGATGAGATTTATTATTATTACATTATAATTTATGATTTCGTGTTTCAAACGTTATCATACCCAGGATGTCTACTAGACTCTTGTTTGGACATATTTAAGTGAGTTATTCCTAAGAATTACAGGCCTAAAATATAAAACAACATATTTCCATGCAAAACAATGTACTGCTTTTAGCTCAAAAATTCTGACATAATCAGACCGCCAGGGAGGTTAACAGAGGCATGGACTCCAGAGAGAGAGATATAATTTGCCCCTGTACAAATCATTAGTAAGACCTCATCTTGAATATGCAGTTCAGTTTTGAGCACTAGTTCTTAAAAAGAATATCAGAAAACTGGAGAAAGTGCAGAGTATGGCAACCAAACTGATAAGAGGCATGGAGGAGCTCAGCTATGAGAAAAGATTAGAAGAAATTAATTTATTCTCTCTTGGGAAGAGGAGATTAGGAAGGGATATGATCATAGGGGTCCATATAGTGAACTTGGTGTTGAGTTATTCACTTTAAGGTCAACACAGAGGACAAGGGGGCACTCTTTACGTCTAGAGGAAAACAGGTTTTGTCTCCAAATACAGAAAGGTTTCTTCACCGTAAGAGCTGTATAAATGTGGAATAGACTCCCTCCAGAGGTGGTTCTGGCTAGCTTACTAGATTGCTTTAAAAATGGCCTGGATTCTTTCCTGGGTGTACATAATATAAATGGGTACTAATATTTATAGGTAAAGTTGATCCAGGTGTAGCAGGTTTTCCAGGCCTGTGGCCTGATGTGGGTACCGGTTACGTCTCCAGCCCACGTGAGCTGCGACCCTGGGTGTGAGCACTGAGGCATCGACAACTCCGGCATCTTTGTTTGTTGTTTTATTTGATTTAAAGGGGATGGGAGAACGGAATGAGTGGGATACTCCTTTAGGCTTCAACTATATACACATGGGACTTTGTTCCTGAAAAATGTCCGTTTGGCGCTTCCTTGATGCCAGCCTGCGCCAGCCAATGCTCACTAACTCTGAGAGCACTCTGTCACTCAATAGAAGTGCTGAATCCTCGACTTGAAGTCCAGAAGATCCAGGACTGTGAATTGTAGAACTACTGACACTGTTGTACTGCAAGTCACTGAATAATCCCCTCCCGCCTTGCACTGGCTTGAGGTAGTATGTGGTAGGATTCTGTAAAGCTATAACTTCAAACTGGCACACTCTGTTCAATTCAGGGCCCAACTGCAGGCGCCCCTTTTAACCTTGAACTCTTCAGGGTCCACTGACAATGTACCCCCTCTGTCACTACAGGGTCCTCAACCTAGGTACCCCCTTTCACCACTAGCTGGCACTGGATCCCCGAACCTCCAACAGAGTGGTCCCCTCTAACTTCAGTCAGACCCCCAGGGGCAATCCTCAGTACTCACGACCTGTGTAGGCTTTCCTGGGACTGGAACCTCTGACTCTCCGCAGGTTCTCGGCACACCGGATTCCCTCAGCTTAGTTCAGCACTCTCTCTGAATCTGCAGGCAACACCCAAGATCCTCTTCCTCAGACAGGAGGAGAGACAGCCATTCTCTCCCTCCTGGGACTCTGCTCCCGCCAAAGACATCGTGTTATGTGCCACCCCCGAACTTATACCCACTCCCAGAATCCTTTGCAGCATAATCTGCCTTCTGGGGTAGTTACAAGCCTGCTTGTGTTCCCTGATTGGGTTTCCTCCACTGCCCTATGAGAAGCCTCTCACAGGAGCCAGTGGGGAGACTCCCCCTTCAGCAGGCACACCTGGAAACCATGACACCCTGACTAAACAAATCACAGCCCTGCTTTTAGGCAGACAAGGCACACTATACGTTTACCTAGCACCTACCTGTAGGGTGCTACACAGGGAATATCCGATTGCCTCTCAGATAATCAGGAAGGAATTTTTTTCCCCTGCTGTAGAAAATTGGATCATGTTTTGTAGGGGTTTTTTTTGGCCTTGCTCTGGATCAACTGCGGGTATAGGATTGTGTATATGGAATTGTATGGTTGGGTTTTCTTTACTGTTTTTTTGTTTTTTATTGGTTGAGCCAGATGGACTTGTGTCTTTTTTTTCAACCTGACTAACTATGTAACTATATAACTATATACACCAGCTGTTGTTTTGACCAGTAGGCAACCCCAGTTGCTGAACTCTAAAAAAAAGTCCCAGCCATCCATATGCTCAGCGTCTAAATGCTAGCTTGGCCAAATTGCTAGCAATACAACTGCTGCTTTTTTATCTGGTAGACTCTGCCCCCTTTTGTGAATTTGCAGAATGTGCTGTACCCCAGTAGAAGGTTCCAAAAATAAATTTCTTTCATGTAAGGCCATTCCAGCTCTGTACCATCATGTGGAAGGCAATGTTGTGGTCTCGTTGGACAGAGCGGTCAGCAGGAAGGTTTACATTACTGCTGACTCATGGTTTAGCAGGCATGGTCAGGGACGTTAAATTTCCTTCACGGTGCACTGGGTAACTCTGCTGGCAGCTAGGAAGGATGCAGGACAGGGTTCAGTGCTGGAGCTTGTTCTGGCCACCACGCCTCAAAAACATTGGTGTTGATTCTGCCACATCTGTCTGATCCACCCCTCCTCTTCATCTTCCTCTATGGCCTATAATGCTGAATTGTCCTCTGAACCAGCAGTGCTCCCTAAGCGTTCAAGGGGCTACGCAAGCAGTCAGGCTAAAGATGTCATGCAGTGCTTCAGTTGGTCTGTCTAGGGGACAGGAGCCACACCAGGCCAGATATTCTGCCAGCTCTGCAGAAGCAGGCTCAAAGGTGGTTGATGCCACAGCAGCTTGAGCCAGGAATGATTGTACGTGACAATGGCACCAACCTTCTCTCCGCCCTCCGACAGGGACACTTGATACATGTTCCATGCTTGGCACATGTTCTGAATTTGGTGGTGCAGCATTTCTTGAACAGGTACCTGGGCTTACAAGATCTTCTGAGGCAGGCCAGAAAAGTCTGTGGCCATTTGCTTGACTGGCTGACATTCAAAGGGAATTCAACCTGCCGACCAACCGCCTCATTTGTGACATGCCCACCAGGTGGAACCCAACATTGGAAATTCTGCAGCGTCTGCAAACGCAGTAGAGAGCCATCAATGAGTACCTGTGTGAGTATGGCACAAGGACAGGCTCAGGGGAGCTTGGCTTCTTTTCGCCATGCCAGTGGCTGCTAATAAAGGATGCATGCACTGTCCTGTCCCCATTTGAGGAGTCCTCAAGGATGGTGAGCCGCGACGATGCATACATCAATGACACTGTCCCTCTAGTCTTCTTGATGGAGCACATGGTTCGTGGAATCATGGACAGGGAATTTGAGGCAGAACAGCGGGAGGAAGAGGATTACTTCTTTTCCTCACAAGGCCCCCTGTATGCAGATAACATTCCTGCGGCGCCACAAAACACACAGGAGGAAGAGGAGGAGGAAGAGGATTGTGGCAACACTGATGTAGAGGATAACATACAGCAGTCTTCAAGGGATGGTTTTCATTCCCAAGAAACCACAGAAGTTGTACGTGGCTGGGGAGAGGTCACTGTCATCCTTAGTGACCCAGAGAACTCAGAATCTCATGCCTCCTCAAACTTATGCTGTATGGGCTCCCTGATGCTATTTATTTTGAGAGGACACATGTTGTCCTCATGAAAAGATATAATAAAATATTTTCAAAAATGTGAGGGGTGTACTCACTTTTGTGAGATACTGTAGGAGGACTGGGTTACTATCTAGTATTATAGTTTTGGAGTTACAACATTATCAGAGGATTGAGAGGAGTATTATGGGGACATCCCAGGACACCCCCCTTCCCACTCATGCGGGCTTTATCTTGCACATTATCAATGTGCTACAGGTGAGCGCGCATTGCACGCACAGGTGGATACAAGGTGAAGGTTTTCTTAGCACATTGCAGCACAGAAGGTTTTGATTGATTTTAAAATAGAAGCACTACATGTCACAAGATATCCACGGATTGTTTTTTTACTAAATGTTTTGATACATATGGACTATTTGTGTCACAGTTCATTTATGGAGCGTTTGCATGTTGTGTCATGGATTATGTCACTGTTTTTGACAATTTAGTCTCTTTTTCTGATTCAACACCCTCTTACAAGTTTTTGTTAACCTTTTTTTTTTTTTCCTTATTTATTCCTCATTTGGTACAGAATAGCGCACTGCCTTTGTCACATTATTATTTATAATAAAGATATGTATGGGATTCTTGTTTTGACATATTTGCTGGCCTAAAGTTATCTGTGTCAAGCATTCTGTGTTCAAAAGGACAATTACCTAATTGATAAGCCAAAGTTGCGGATATTAACAACAGGTGATGCTTCAATGAACCCTATAAGTGTGGTTCCTAATTCAAGAGATGGAGTAATGAGGGAGTTGAGGGGGGGGGGGATTCTGAGGCAACAATAAAGTACAGGACCTTTTGGATTTAATCATTAAAGCAGAGCTCCACGCAAAAGGGGAAGCTCTCCTTGTTCCCCCCTCCACTGCCACAAATGGGCTGGGAAGGGGGAGCTGATACCTGTCAAAACCAAGTACCCGCTCCCACTTCCGGGTAAGATTGCTGCCCCCCCCCGCTGCCTTAAGGGAGACACACAGGTCCCAGAAGACAGCGGGACCATTCAGAAAGTGCAGCACGACTCGCTCCTGCGTAGTAGGAAGCAGACTGTGAAGCCGTAAGGCTTCACTTCCTGTTTCCCTTAGTAAAGATTGACGAATTGGCTAGGGGGGCTTATACGGGTAAATGCTCTTATATTAAAAGTCAGCAGCTATAGTATTTGTAGCTGACAGCGCTCAGGAGCTGAATAAAGCTAGTGCTGGATGATGAAACCAATGGTCCATGGTCAATGATCGGTAAAATTACCGTCATTTTATTCATAACATTAAAAGATTTTTGGTCCAAAAGACATACAAAACGTTACCACACTGGTGCTGGAGAAGATGAGGGCACTGGTAGACAAGTGGATCCTGGGTATGGTGAACTGTATGAGACAGCAAACACCATGGCTGAAGATGGTAAAAGCTGTAGGGAATCCAAGCCGCACACCGCCAGCGTGACCGTCTGCAGTCCGCAACAGGTACACATGTGTTCCACACTGGTTGAGCGGCTTCTTTCCTTCCGGGTACCATACTTCCACCCTCAGTAAAGACATTCAGTTGCGCTGTCGGTGTCCAGCTTGGATTCCCTGCAGCTATCACAATCTTCAGCCATGGTGCTTGGCGTCTCATACGGTCCACCCAGGACCCACTTGTCCACCAGTGCCCTCGTCTTCTCCAGCACCAGTGGGGTAACGATTTGTATGTCTTCTGGACCGTACATTTTATTATGTTACAAATAAAATGACAGTAATTTTACTGACCATTGCTCTTGGACCATTGGTTTCATCCTCCAGCACGAGCGCTGTCAGTACCTGTTGTTTTTCTCTGATTGTATTTAATCTCATGCCACTGGCTAGCAGCTTAGTAGAACTGAGATCATAACTTTGCACTCTGTTGCTAATACAACTCCAAAGTAGGGGTTTACTGAATTTAGTGCCTTGAACTTAGTTTGTTGCTTTAGTATTTGTAGCTGCTGACTTTTTTTTTTTTACAGGCTGGAACTCCACTCTAAAATTATTTTTTGTATCAATTTTGTAAGATTTTTTGTATCTTTTTACTGTTAAAAAATTATTCATTTTATAAATAAATGCATCATGCAAGGTCATACATGCTATACCAATGGCATTAGATAATACATGCCATTAACTAATACATACTATACCAATGGCATTAGGTAATACTTTCTATACCAACCTAATGGATTGGACCCTCAAATTGGATTTTAAAGGGCACAAATTAAATTAAAAAATCAAAAAACTTTAGTGGTACATAGAAAAATAAATCAAGTATATGGGTTTAACTCTGTATGTATGATTCACACTGACAGTAATATTGTGGTTATATTTTTGTACATTCTTACCAATTACATTCAATTATCTGTAAACTGCATCAGTATTTTTAAACATATACTTGATTATTTTATTATGTACCAATAAAGCTTTGTGATTTTTTATTTTTTTTGGAGTTTATGCCCTTTAAAATCCCATATGAGGGCCCAATCCATTTGTTTAACTTGGTAGGGATGAGGGCATTTCCTCCTATTCCCTGTAACAGCAACTAGTATACAAATACGTGCTATACCAATGACATTAGATGTATGTAGTGTAATGGATTTTCTCAAGAGAATGCACAGCAGAAGCTGTTTGCCCTGAGACGCTCTCTCTAGCTAAACCTTCATACTGTCCTATCTGAACAGAACATGGAGGGCCCTAAACAAGCATAAGTATAAATGTGAGCTTGAGCTTTAGAGTTCTGTACACAACAGGCTTTTTTAAAAAGCAGCAAAAATAACAGACAGGTAGATTTTTGTAAAGGAACCCCCAAGTCCCACCTGCTGTCTGGAAATGAAAATTATGAACATTCATACAACATCAAACACATTTTATTATTACACAAAGATTACCCCATGTAAATACAAAATTCAGTTTTTAAATGATGGTTTCATTTATTAAGGGAAAAAAGTTGCCTAAACCTGCCTGGCCTTATGTGAAAAATGAATTGCCCCCTAAACCTAATAACTGGTTGTGCTACCCTTGGCGAAAACAACTGCAATCAAGCTTTTGTGATAACTGGCAATAAGTCTTTCACAGTGCTGTGGAGGAATTTTGGCCCACTTTTCCTTGCAGAATTGTACTATTCAGCCGCATTGGAGTGTTTTTAAGCATAAACGGCCTGTTTAAGGTCATATCACAGCATCTCAATCGGATTTATGTCTGGACTTTGACTAGGCCATTCCAAATCCTATTTTTTTTTTTGAGCCATTCAGAGGTAGACTTGCTAGTGTGTTTCGGATCATTGTCCTGCTGCATAACCCAAGTGTGCTTGAGCTTGAGGTCACAAAATTATGGCCGGATTTTCACCTTGAGGATTTTCTGATATTGGTATAGTGCAGAATTCATGGTTCCATCAATTTTGGCAAGTCCTCCGGGTCCTGAAGCTGCAAGAAAAGTCACAGACCATCACCATACCACCACCATGTTTGGCTGCTGGTATGATGTTCTTTTTATGAAATAATTTGTTAGTTTTACGCCAAATGTAAAGGGGGACACAACTTCCAAAAAGTTTAACTTTTGTCTCATCAGTCCACAGAAAACTTTCCCAAAAGTTTTCGGGATAAACAAGAAATCAGGCAAATGTGAGACAAGCCTTTGTGTTCATTTTGGGCAAAGTTGCTTTCGACCCAGAACTCCATTTGATTCCATTTTTGCCCAGTCTCTTTCCTATTGTTGAATCTTAACCTTAACTGAGGCAAATGAGGCCTACAGTTTTTAGATGTTGTTCTGGGTTCTTTCATGACCTTCTGGATGAGACGTCATTGTGCTCTTGGACTAATTTTGGTAGGTCAGCCACTCCTGGAAAGGTTCACCACTGTTCCTAGTTTTTTCCATTTGTGGATAATTGCTCTGACTGTGGTTCGCTGGAGTCCCAAAGCCTTAGAAATGTATTTGTAACCCTTTCCAGACTGATACCTTGTTTCTCACCTGTTCTTGCATTTCTTTAGATTGTGGCAAGATGTGTTTTTTTCTGAGATCTTTTAGCATGCCTCACTTAGTCAGACAGCTTCTATTTAAGTGGTTTCTTGATTCAACAGGTCTGGCAGTAAGAAGGGCTGGGTGTGGCAAATTCAATTTAACTCAGCTTTCCAAAAATTGTGGTTAATCACAAGGGGGTGATTACTTTTTCTCATAGAGCCAGACAGGTTAATAACATAAATCACCATTTAAAACTGCATTTTGTATTTGCTCAGGTTATCTTTGTGTAATATTTAAATTTGTTTGATGATCTAAAAAATCAAGGAAGAGGCAAATACTTTTTCACAGCACTGTACTTGATTTTTCTTTGCTTTTACCTGCGCTTTTAAGTTGGTGTTAGGCTCTGTTTAAATGCAGGGGTGTAGCTTGTAGTAAAAAGTCCAATTTTCAATTTGTTTTTTATTTATTAGGTTGTGAAACATTATGTTAAAACCTTCTGTTATCCATATTTTTAGATGTGTTCAGTTGACCTACAATATCCATAAAGTACATAAATATGTAATATGAATGGCCACAAGTATTTTGGGCCATGTGAGTATTTTTATGTTACTTTTTTCTTACCTCTGTAACAGTTTTTTCTGTTTTTTTTCTGTTTTCTAAAATTGCATTGGGCTTATGTGGCTAGTGGCAAATAACTCAGATTTATATAGGCAAATATGAAATATAATGCTAAAACAGCCAGTTGATCAGCTTCTGGTTGCAACTTTCCTGTAGACCTCACACAAAACTCCCATCTATTTCCACTTGGAAGACGTGAGATTATGTAATTATGCCAAAGCTGTTCAGAATTCCCCACTTTGAAACCAGCTTGCCCCTTATTTTTCCTGTCATGTATGATCCAATTAATATCTGCTTCACCTCACCAGAGCTTCCTCCAAACTTTTTGTTCTCAAGCTTGTCAATCAGGAGCTCACCATTCCTTTCAGCTTAAGCCTTATTAACCTGCGCACTGGATTTGACTGATGATAGGCTAGACCGAACAAAAAGAGCATACTCTCAGGTTCCAAATCCTGTCATCTTAGTTCAGAGGGTCTCGGGAAGCCCCCTGCAAGAGATGAAAGAATCACTCAAATGTCTAATCATTCAAACATACAACTAACAAGTGCGCACTGCAAAAAAAAAAAAAAAAAAAATAGTGAACTGAGACCCCCACTGATTGAGATATCTGCAAACCGAGAGAAGAGTCTTTGGAAGAAATTCTATATACCGCTTCTTTCTATGTGACTCTACTGACGCAGTGTCAAATCCAAGCTGAGAACAGCAGGTGTGATCTACGGCCAACACAAATCTGGCTGATGATTCAAAATCTCCAATCTAAAAAAATAACTATGCCAAAAACTAGGAACATCTTCTGGCTTGGCAAAAGTTTAGAGAAATGTTAATTTTTTGGTGATTTTCAAAAAGTCAAGTTTTCCCATATTGGAATTATTTTGGAGTCCCTAGTTTTATCATTATTAGAGATACTTGGAAAGCTGTTAAAGGGACCCTACTGCTAGACTTGGCTTCCCAGTGCAAACTGTCCCTGTAATAGAAGAATGTAAAAACTTACCTTACCTGATGCCTGAGTCTCTGAATACCGCTCTGTTCAGTAGAAATCATCCCCTGGCATCCACTGGAAAACTGACGGAAAACTAAAGACCAACGAGCATTGACAGGGCCAAATGGTATTGCTCTCCTTGGGCTCCCATTGTTCTCATTGGTTCTTCCCATCGACTTCCACATCACTACTGAGTCCTTTAAAGATGCCAAGGTTATAGGAAGAACAAGTCAATGATATGGATGGTACAGGAGGGACTAGTGAAAGCTGCAGAGGACCCAAGACACTCTCTGAATTATTGGTTCCGTAGTGGGCTTAGGGGGAAGACTTCTACTGAATGAAGGAATGCCTGCATAGGGAAATTTAGTTTAGCAGCAGGGTCACTTTAATTTTATCATATATTTATCCTGTTTTTTTTTTTTTTAAATTACAAAACTATTTGGAAGACTTGAGTTTGCTAAAATTAGGATTCAGTAATGGCTACAGTTATTAATGAAAGTCAAAATGCTTAATTTAGACAAAAGTTTGTAAATTTTCAGACTTGGTGCTCTAATCTTGCAGTTGTGGGCACAGGCCATTGAGTTGCCATTTTGATAAATACATACTGAATTATGAAGAGAAATGTGTTGCGGGCTGTCAGAATTGCATAGAGTGAGGGTGATTGGGTGCTGCCCCTGGCAACTTTGCCGCCATTGGCCAGTATTGGAAAAGCAAGAGTCCAGCCCTGCGTGGCCTGCATTAACTGCTTAGGATGATTCTGCCTGATCATGAGTAGATTATATGTTGAGTTTACATTGTTTGTAGCTAACTATAGCTGATTTTTAAGCTGTGTACCAAGGCAGGAAAAAAATAAGGAGAGCTTGGTGCATTTTATTTGGCTGAGAAATCACTTTGAAAAGCACTGTCTAGAATTTCTGGCTGCGGTCTTCTGGAGTAAAGCCAGATAATTCACATAGAATGTACTTCCTGGAATCCATCTGACCTTAGCATCGGCAGGCAGGAGGGTGTGCTTAGCTGAGAAAACCCGTCTTCCCCTCCTGAAGACTCCTGGGATGTATGACATTATTTGCCTAGGCATGAAAACCAGAAAGTAACTGAAGAAATGTAAAAGAAAAGTTTAAAACAAGCAAAAATGACATACTTTCCTATCTATTTACTAATGCTATCAGCATAAGGATTACAAATAGTCAATGTTGAGATTGAGAGAGTGGGGTTCCATTTTAAAGCATAGGTTGACCTCACGCAGCGAGTGCAGCGGCCCGAGGATCTAAAAGCTCGGCTCTTCTTTTCCATCTTTGAACTTGGGTGATTCCTACTTGTTAAAGTGGTCCAATTAGATTCACGCTAATCTGTCCTAGAAGCTCTAAGGAAAGAAGGAGAAGAAGAGCTGGGTTTTCAAATCCCAGGAAATCTGCACCTGCTGCATGGGCAGTGACAACTACCAAACACAGAGGTAAGCGCAGTGGGAGGGCGGTGGGTAGGATGTAGTATGTTAGATATCCTTTGCTTTTTTTTTTTTTGTGAAAAGGTTAATTTACACTTTTTGGTTTACCTTGCATGTTTTTTCTAGATCTGTGCAGTAATCCAGTGTGAAACTTTTTCTCTGTGCAGGAGCTTCTAATAAAGACCGTCACTGCCGCTCTCTCTCCTTGTGCAGGGTGACTTTTATTATCTCCACTCCTTCCTGTAGTTTTCTGCGGGCAGCCTGCAGTGGGTGGGTCTGCTGAGTCCCTTCTTCTTCAGCTATGCTCTCTGTACTGTTATTTTTATATGCCACTGTTTTTTTTATATGGTAAGATTAATTATAAACAGGCAAAAAATTTGGGGGAGCATACCCATGTATTTCTAAAGCTGCTGCAGCTATGAACCAAAAGACATGTATATTAAAAAAGAATAGCGCGCAAATGCAAAAGAAATTACTACCAAATCTGAAGACAATCCATAAATAAAAATGGGGATTTGGTCCCACCATATGGCCATATCATGCTCAAGGAGGAGTCCCCTGTAGTGCATTTGCACATCTTTCCCAGCAAGGAGTATTATCTCCAAGGGTTAGAAAGGCTGGATTCATCTCTTTTTCATGGATAGTGTAGGACCCACTGATAATGGGGTACTTTGACGCAGTATTGGGCTTGAGCACGATATGGCCATATGGTGGGACCAAACCCCCATTTTTATTTATGGATTGTCTTCAGATTTGGTAGTTATTTCTTTTGCATTTGCGCGCTATTTTTTTTTAATATACATGTCTTTTGGTTCATAGCTGCAGCAGCTTTAGAAATACATGGGTATGCTCCCCCAAATTTTTTGCCTGTTTATTATGTATTCGGTCTGACCAGACTATCGAGGTTGAGCAACCCTCCCCACCCCCCACACACACCTGTACTCAATCAGTGTCCACCATCAAGTGGATATAGGAGGAGTCCCCTGTAGTGCATTTGCACATCTTTCCCAGCAAGGAGTATTATCTTTAAGGGTTAGAAAGGCTGGATTCATCTCTTTTTCATGGATAGTGTAGGACCCACTGATAATGGGGTACTTTGACGCAGTAGTGGGCTTGAGCACGATATGGCCATATGGTGGGACCAAATCCCCATTTTTATTTATGGATTGTCTTCAGATTTGGTAGTAATTTCTTTTGCATTTGCGCGCTATTCTTTTTTAAGATTAATTATAGTACAAGCAGGTATTATCATCAAATGGCCCAACAAGAGTCCTGGTAATATTGTGCACATATACAGTACCTGGATATACATAGTTATTAATAAAGATACCTCCAGGTAAATGTTGCAGCAAAGTTCAGTTGCAGGAGCCCCTGAGAGTGATCATGATGTGGTATCTCAGTGTCAGACACTTGAAGACAAGATCAGCGGTGATGGGGAGATCCTCCAATCATTCTCAAACCAGCCTGGAACGCCACTTCTTACCAGCAAGAACTGTGCTGTAACAATGGATTCAGCCTATCTACTCTGCGTCTTAGTCCCTAGCAGCTTCTAATCTGTCATGCAACTAGACCTCTAACTACCAAGTGGCTGCTGGATTCCTAACTAGCTTATGCTGGTTATAGAGCCCTTAGCTAAAATTAGCTATAGAATCCCAGACCAGAAGGGACAGAGTTAAAGCGGAGTTCCATTCAAAAGTGGAACTTCCACTTTAAGTGGTCCTGATCCCCTGAAATGCCACATTCGGCATGTCATTTTTATGGGGGGGGGGGGCGGGTACCTAGATTTGACAGGTGCCTGCTCCCACTTCCGCTTCTGGGCGGCTCGGGCGGAAGTTCTCCTCTGCCCCTCCCACCCTGCAATCTTCTGGGTCACGTCAGAGGTCCCAGAAGATTGCCTGTCCATGCAGCACGCACAGTGCAACCCGCGCATGCACAGTGCGCACCCGGCTGTGAAGCCGCAAGCTGTCACAGCCGGGTGCCCACACCAGAGATGCCGGAAACCGTGGGCAGAAGACAGAGAGAACCGAGGAGAGAAGATTACCACTATACACATACAAAAGAACAGACCTAGCTTTCTGGCATGTGGGATAATAACAATAGAACAGAGATACGTCTGTCACAAGGATTCAGACACACACATATACGCTGCAGGTAAACTATTAGGGAATAGTGCATGGGAATACTTGCCTAAAAGTTTATGCTTTTGGTCTGGGTGAAATAGAGCAGCAGCAGCTCCTATGTACATGGGTTCACATGATTCAGTTCTGTCTCTACTGCCTGAAAACTTCCCTTTATAAAATATCACAGCCCTCCAATCGGGGTTTCTGACCCCGCTAGCAAGGAAAGGAAGTACCTGTCTTCAGCCAACTAACTTTTTGGTAATTGTCAAGCCCAGCCATGCACAAATACCGACGGTGGAGGGCAGCAGATTCCTACATAGGAAATTTTCTAAAATTACACAACTACCAGGAAACCTAGCAACCAACAAGCGACTCTGTATGGCCCACCACTTCAAAGCTGATAATTCCAGCCATGAGCTCAGTTTATACTAAGATACTGCACGTCACACCATTGGGATTTATTCATACTACAGTAAAGAGTGCAGTGGAAGTTGGTAAAAAATAAAATAACCGCAATGCATTCCATTGGGAGCTGTAGCCCCACCATAATCCCATTAGTGCAGCTATTCATGTAAAGGGGAATGAATTCTGTCTAATAAAGGAAAAACACTTCACATAAAGTACAGTAAAGTTCTCCTGCATAACATTCAATATGCGTATCATATGCCCATAGGAGATAATAATGAGCTGAGTCTATTTAGGTTACATTTGACTTATTCATCTTCTGAAATCAATCTTCCATCACAGTACTTTGCGACCGACAGAACACATTCTGAGAAAATAGTTTGTGCAATGATCCTGGGCAGGAATGAGTGTACACCTAACAAAGCTGGCGCTGTTGAAAAATGATGCATATAATCAGCTAAGGAATTTTCCAGGAAAGACCAAGGACAGAAGATAGCAGGGGCCGGGACATCTTTTTTTTTCCATTCCCTCTTGAAATCGTAGGGAAAACTTTATTATTTCACAGTAATATGAGACACATTGTTGTGCATCACTTGACTGGATAACTTTATCATTGAGCTACTGTGCAGCATTTTTTCTTAAGGTGGAAACAAATATAAAAAACAAAAAATTGCAAACAGGCATGCTTTTTATCACAAAAGAGACATGCACTTCTGCAACAAAGTACACTTACTGTACCTACCTAGTCATAATTTTCTGCAAAATGTACACTGAGCTGCACATGCACGAGTGAAGTCATTCCCCTGTGCCCAATCGAAACGGGCAAAGACTGGCACCCAGAAGAACCGAGGGAGAAAATGTGCGGTGTTAGTGAGGAACTTTTTGGGTGTTGGACTGTTGGAACTAAATATTTGTAGCTTTAGTTCTGCTTTATTTTCATTTCTTTATGCCGCTCACTAACTTGGTCAATTCAAGCTGAGCATAATATGAAAATAAATGCATAAGTATGATTTATCTTAACTCCTTTAAAGTAGCATTATGCACATAGGTGTGCACAGCCTATTCCATAAGCGTGTGCACCCAAAGCTCAAACCCATTTGCGTGTGTAGGCATGTGTATATATATATATATATATATATATATATATATATATATATATATATATATATATATATATATATACTGTCAGTGTCAGTAGAGCAGTGGACGGTGTCAGTAGGGCAGAGATTGGTATCAGTAGGGCAGTGGAAGGTGTCAATTGTTTTTTTTATTTTTTTATTTAATATTTTATTATTTTTAACAATTTTATTTATTTTTACAGTTTTTTAGGAGCCCCATTAGGATACTTCGGTGACATATCAGGGGTCTAAACAGGAGAAATCTGCACCAAATGGGGTGATTAGGGTGTGCCCAGGCACACCTGCCACACCCTGTGTGCATGCCTATGATTGTGCATATATTTGGCAGAGTGGTCGGTAGGCCATAATACCCAGCCATGCCATATATGCATTGCCGCATTGTTCTGGGGTGCAACCAGTTAGCGCCCCTAAAACTGTAACCAAGTTGTTGCCGACAAATTATAGACACCTACAGAAATCAGAAGCTGGTAGGATGGGCTACTGGTTATGTTTTCAGCCCATCACAGTAAAATAATTTATAGCAGCTCCTCAAAGCCTATGTAAAGGGTTGGCTCTTACCAGTGGCAAGAGGTTAAGTGAATTGAAGATCAGATATATTATTCTATATTAAAGTCTATTTAAAAAGCTTTTTTTTTTAATTTTGGGTAGAGTAGGGTTTTGCCAGGTTTTTATTGCTATCTATATCCCCACCAGTGGAGGCTGGTGAAGTTTTAAGATGGTGGGGCGCAAGACCCCGCCCTTCCATTTGACCCCTCCCATTTCTAAGAAGCCCCACCCCTTATAGACTCCACCCATTTTGTCCCCTCTATTTTGCTTGCGTGAACAAATTCTCCCAATATATCACATATTAAGGGGTCCATCAGTACTAGTATATCCCATAATAGGGAGCAGGGGCCCTATTATGGGACATACTGTGAGAGACACCCCATTATGGGATACACTGACTGAGAGTGGCACAAACCCCACAGTACAGACCCCCCCCAGCACAAATCCCTCAAGCACAAACCCCCTAGCACAAACCCCACAGTACAGGCCCCCTAGCACAAACCCCACAGTACAGACCCCCTAGCACAAACCCCACAGTACAGGCCCCCTAGCACAAACCCCACAGTACAGGTCCCCTTTCAATGCAGTGACCAGCGTACATGCCCCCCTTCAATGTAGTGACCAGTATACATACCCCCTTCAATATAGTGACCAGCATACATGCCCTCTTCAATGTATTGACCAACATACATGCCCTCTTCAATGTAGTGACCAGTATACATGCCCCCTTCAATGTAGTGACCAGCATACATGCCCCCTTCAATGCAGTGACCAGTATACATGCCCCCTTCAATGCACAGTGACCAGCATACATGCCCCCTTCAATGCACAGTGACCAGTATATATGCCCCCTTCAATGCACAGTGACCAGTATATATGCCCCCTTCAATGCACAGTGACCAGTATATATGCCCCCTTCAATGCACAGTGACCAGTATATATGCCCCCTTCAATGCTGCAGAGACCAGTATATATGCCCCCTTCAATGCACAGTGACCAGTATATATGCCCCCTTCAATGCACAGTGACCAGTATATATGCCCCCTTCAATTCAACAGAGGCCAGTATATATGCCCCCTTCAATGCAGCAGAGACCAGTATATATGCCCCCTTCAATGCAGCAGAGACCAGTGTATATGCCCCCTTCAATGCACAGTGACCAGTATATATGTCCCCTTCAATGCACAGTGACCAGTATACATGCCCCCTTCAATGCACAGTGACCAGTATATATGCCCCCTTCAATGCAGCAGAGATCAGTATATATGCCCCCTTCAATGCACAGTGACCAGAATATATGCCCCCTTCAATGCACAGTGACCAGTATATATGCCCCCTTCAATGCACAGTGACCAGTATATATGCCCCCTTCAATGCAGCAGAGACCAGTATATATGCCCCCTTCAATGCACAGTGACCAGTATATATTCCCCCTTCAATGCACAGTGACCAGTATATAAGCCCCCTTCAATGCAGCAGAGACCAGTATATATGCCCCCTTCAATGCACAGTGACCAGTATATATGCCGCCTTCAATGCAGCAGAGACCAGCGTGCGTGCGTGCGTGCGTGCGTGCCCCCCCTCCCTGAGACTTCACTTACCTCTGGTGCTGTCTTCTTCCTCCGAGTCTGAGTCCTCCATGCGCGCCGCCCGTCACCGTCCCGACTCCTTGGCATGCTGCCCGGGAGTCGACTTCTTCCTCCATGCGCTCCGCCAGACCGGACGTCCTCTTCGGTTCTTCCTCCGCGGCCCGCTGCCCTCTTCTCTGACGTTGGGACGGTGCGTGATTAACGCACGCACCGCCCCCCACGCGACGTCACCCGGGATGTCCTCTATGATTGGTCCAGGCTGAAGACTGGACCAATCACAGGCAGGACATCCGGAAAGTGGGGAGTGTCGGGGCGCATTGCTCTGCGCCCCGATGACCCCCAGAAGGCCGCCAATCGGCGGCTCTGTTTCAAACACGGGGGGTGCAAAACCCCACCCCCCATAGCCAATAGTTAGTCCGGCGCCCCTAGTGGGCTAAAAATTTTTTTTTTTTATTGGCCCATGGAGATTGGGGGGGGGGGGCGGCGCCCCTGTGCCCCCTATAGACTGGCCGCCACTGATCCCCACTTGGGGATTCACCCTCTATATTGTAAGTTGTCATCAGAGCAAGAGGTGAAAGAAAAATCTTCCAATGGGAACACCTCATCCTGTGCCAACGAAGGTGGGAATTACATTCACTTAGGAGAGATTTTCTCTAATTTCCTGTTGCATCTCCTGGAAAGTAAGGGGACACAAACAGCACAATATAACCCAAGCCATAAACCCATAACACTAATTAAAAGAAAAATGTTTTGATGGTGAGGGGTTAGAATTTTGGGGAAATTCACCACTGTTTGCCCTGGTGGCCATTATGACTAGGACTGAAACTGAGGGAAAATACAAAATGTTGAGTTGTCTTCAGAACAGAAATAGAAGGGAAATATTTCAGTGGGGTGTATTCTACTCATTTTGGAGGGATTTCCTTTCACTTCTTGTTTTGTGTATGGGGCAGGAAGTGAAAGGAGATCCCTCCAATAGACCACAGAATATGGGGGAAAAGAGCCCTGACCAGGGGTTTCAATCATTCCCATTTTTAGATGCACTGTAAACAATGCATGCTAGGTGTGAAGCTCAAAGAAAATTAAACTACGGTAAATCTTTTTTTTTTCTGTTGATCTTTACATTTAATAAGGAGCTGCTAATAGAAAGTAGTCAGCATACCTCCTCACGTTCTTGAAGATATCTTTTAATGAAAATAATCACATGACACGGGGGTTGGGTCTGGTGGAAAGGAGCATCCTCATGCTCTAGTCAGAACGTCTATGTCAGCAAGATATCTAAATAGAGCGGCCTGTGTGTCCTACCGGGGACCTTCACCCTCTCTATTACAGTGCCATTGTCTCCGGTACAGAAACGAAAATGTAAAATGCTAAGTTTTAGAGTTGTCACAGGTAAAGGGGGTAAGGGAAAGCCCTTCAAATGGGAGCATTTCAACCACTGTCCAACCGCCCGCTCCAGTTTTAATGCGGCAGGCTCCGCTGTGCAAACTGAGGTAAGACGCGTGCTCGTGGTGCTGGCGGTGCCCCCCATTAGGCAGCGGGGATGCTGATTGTCGCCGGCCACCCGCGATCGCTCCCCACTGAGAGAGAAGAGCGGTCAGCTGTTGTAAACACAGCTGACCATTCTTCTCTCTGGAATAATCGCAGAGCGCCTGTTATACTCTCATATATAGGATCACAGGTCTCTATGGTCATTTCACAAGCCCCTCCCCCCACAGTTAGTAAACACTCCCCTAGGCTAACATTTAACCCTTTGATCACCCATTAGGTTAACCCCTTCCCTGCCAGTGTCATTATGTAATAACATATTAATATTTGTAGCACTGATTACTGTAGTAATGTCACTAGTCCCCCCAAATGTGTCAAAAAAGGTCAGTTAGGGGTCCGATCTGTCCGCCGCAATGTCGCAGTCCCGCTAAAAATTGCAGATCGCCGCCATTACTAGTAAAAAAAATTACTAGTAAAAAAAATTCAATAAATGAAAATGACATAAATCTTTCCCTAGTTTGTAGATGCAATACCTTTTGCACAAACCAATCAAAATGCGCTTATTGCCATTAGTTTTTTTTTTACCAAAAATATGTAGCAGAATACAAATTGGCCTAAAAGGATGAAAACATTTTGATTTAAATTTTTTTTTGGGGGGGTGGGGGAATGTTATATATCAGAATGTGAAAAATATTGTTTTTTTTTTCAGAATTGTCGCTGTTTTTTTGTTTATAGCGCAAAAAATAAAAATCGCACAGGTGATCAAATACCATCAAAAGAAAACTCTATTTGTGGGAAAAAGGACATCAAATTTATTTTGGTACAGTGTCAGATGACCACGCAATTCTCCATTATAGTAACGCAGTGCCGAATCGCAAAAAATGCCCTGGTCATTTAGGGGGCAAATCCTTCCGGTTCAGAACTGGTTAAGGGGGTAAATCCTTCCGGCCCAGAAGTGGTTAAATGAGTATCTTGATAAGCCCACATATTGATCATTCACATTCTATGTATTACCTTCATCTGTATTGCAAAAACTGTTACCTAAACTCAACAAGTTCGAAAATTACACATTTGTTTCATGTTTTGTATCCTGTTAATTTTGTTGATTTCAGATTGTGTAATTACTTATTTTTCAATAAATTTTTTTTATTGTGAAAAAAAAAAAAAATGAGTATCAGAGAGTCTTGTGAGGTAGGAGTTAATAGGGATAGAAATAAAAAGGTATTACATGTCCTCGTTGGCTCCGTGGATTGTTCATAGACATGCAATAAAGCCATGATCAGATTAAAAATCCTCAATTGACGACTGAGTGACTTTAAGAACTTTATGTACAGTACAAAGCATCTTAGACAAGCAACCCTTGAGCTCTGGGATCTTTCTACCAGCAACACTTTAAGGCAGGGATATGTTTCTTTTGATTCAAACAATGTTTCATCCAATTGTCTTCACGTAGTAGGAAAAAGATCTTATTCTTTTTTGCCGAACAAAGTGTATTCTTAGACTACACAAGCACAAAAGGTTACTGCAAAGGTGAAGACTTCAGATATAAATGGAAAGAGTGTGAAAGGGAACACCTGCCCAGACAACCATGTGCCTCCTAACATGGAGCGCTCCAAATGAACCAGCCATAATATTTAAAATGTGTGTTGTTACTTGTTACCCTGTGTAAATATTTAACTGTCTCAGCCCGGGTCTGGAGAACATCGGATTCCATGGTCAGATCACTTACACTGGTACTGTCATGTCATGCATAGGTAGTTCATACCATTATGTTAGATAGGGGTAGTGGATCACACGCAGGGCCCAGAGTCCTGTCACTATGGATGAGCAAAATTCTGACTTTTTATTGTCTCAATTTTTTAACTGAAATTTAGGAGAGTGAGAAAATTGCAGTGCAGTCAATAGGTAGTGTTGGTGGTTTTTCAAGCAGTATTAACCACTTTAAGAAGGATTTGTCCCCTTAAAGACCAGGCCCTATTTTGCGATTCGGCACTGCGTTATTTTAACAGACAATTGTGCGTTCGTGCGATTCTGTACCCAAACGAAATTTACCTCCTTTATTTCCCACAAATAGAGCTTACTTTTGGTGGTATTTGATCACCTGTGCGATTTTTATTTTTTGCGCTATAAACAAAAAAAGAGCGACAATTTTGAAAAGAAAAACCCAATATTTTCACATTCTGCTATATGACATTCTCAAAAAAAAATTAAAAATCTAATTTTTTTAAAATTTTAGGGCAATATGTTTTCTGCTACATATTTTTGGTAAAAAAAAAAATCACAATAAGCGTGTTTTGATTGGTTTGTGCAAAATTTATCGCATCTACTAACTACGGGAAAGATTTGTCATTTTTAATGTTTTTTTTTTATACTAGTAATGGCGGCGATCTGCGATTTTTTGCAGGACTGCGACATTGCAGCGGACAGATCGGACCCCTAACTGACATTTTTGACACTTTTACTACAGTAATCAGTGCTAAAAATATGCACTGTTACTGTAATAATGACACTGGCAGGGAAGAAATTAACACCAGGGGCGATCCCTAGGGGGGTGATTCTAACTGTATGGGGGAGGGACTTGTGAAATGATCATAGAGACATGCGATCCTATATAGAAGGATCACATGACCTCTGTGATCATTGCAGGGAGAAGGACGGTTGGCTGTGTTTACAGCCGACCGTCCTTCTCTCTCAGCGGGGATCGATCGAGAGTCTCAGGCGGCAATCGGAGCCGCCTGACACACGCATTGGCTTCCCCGCTGACGATCGGGGGTGGGAGCGCGTCGCTGGCAGCACACTTGCGCCACCTAGCTGCCTTCAGGCGAGTGACGTAGCCCAATGTCGCTTTGCCTGTAGGAGCCAGCCTGCCGCAGTAAATGTACAGGAGGCGGTCAGCAACTGGTTAAACCAAAAAACAAACATTTATTATATTGCAGCTTTCCAAGATTAGATTTGATGGCTGCTTTAGTTTTCTTTTTTAGGCTCCATGCACGCTGGCTTTCAAATCGCTGTTACTACAGTACAGGAGTTTTGTTTTTTGCCTGTAGAAGCAGCTAAATGTTATCTTATGTGTCCATGTACATTAGGACGATTACAGACATCTTTTATCACTTGCCGACCAGCCGCCGTAGTTTTACGGCGGCAGGTTGGCTCTATTTTGCGAAATGACGTACATGTACATCACTTCGCGTAATAGACAGTGGGGCGCCGATTGGCCAGAGGGGAAGCCAATCAGCCACCCATGATCGCTCCCCATGGAGACAGAATGGGGATCTGCCAATGTAAACAAGGCAGACCGCCATTCTGTCACAGGTGAACACAGGTATCCTGTGTCCCTACTATTCATCTATTGAGTCCATCTCCCACACAGTTATAAAAGCACTCCCTAGGAGCACACTTAACTCTTTGATCGCCCCTGGTGTTAACTCCTTCCTTGCCAGTGTTATTAGTAAAGTGACAGTGCATATTTTTAACCACTTAAGCCCCGGAAGATTTTACCCCCATTCCGACCAGGGGATATTTTGCGATTCGGCACTGCGTGACTTTAACGGACAATTGCGCGGTCGTGCGACGCTGTACCTAAACAAATTTGGCGTCCTTTTTTTCCCACAAACAGAGCTTTCTTTTGGTGGTATTTGATCACCTGTGCGATTTTTTGATCACGCGCTATAAACAAAAAAAGAGCGTCAATTTTGCAAAAATAGCAATATTTTTCACATTTTTTTGTATGAAATTTACCCAAAAAAAATGTAAAAATCAAAATTTTTTAACATTTTCGGCCAATTTGTTTTATGCTACCTATGATTGGTAAAAAAAAATCGCAAAAAGCGTATTTTGATTGGTTTGCGCAAAAGTTATCGCGTTTACTAACAAAGGGAAAGATTTTTGTCATTTTTGTTGTTTTTTTTTAAACGTGTAATGGCGGCGATCTGCGATTTTTTTTGCGGTACTGCGACATTGGGGCGGACAGATTGGACCCTTGACTAACATTTGTGACACTTTTGGGGTTACCAGTGACATTTCTACAGTAATCAGTGCTATATATATGCACTGTTACTGTAAAAATACACTGTGAAGGGGTTAACTTTATTTGGGAGGGAGGGGCTGTGTGTATCCCTAGGGGCATGCTTTCTACTGTGATTGGCTGTGGCTTGAGCTGTAAGGACACTGATCAACGGATCTACATACTAGATCCGTGTGATCAGTGTCTTTACAGCGAGGAGATTGACAGGTGGCTTGTTTACACAAGCTGCCTGACATTCTCCCTCTCCCCCGCCGATCGCCGAGTGAGCGGCGGACATCGGGTCCGCTGGTCACACGCGCGGGGGGGTCCGTGACCAAGCGGGAGCGCGCCTCCGGCGGCGCGTGCTCACTCCCTAGACCCTCACAAGCTAGTGACGTAGCCCTACGTCACTTTGCCTGTGAGGGGCTGACTGCCAACGTAGATCGGCGTTAGGCAGTCGGCAAGTGGTTAAGACTGATTACTGTATTAATGACACTGGTCCCCTCAAAAGTGTCAGTTAGGTGTCTGATCTTGTGATGAAAAAAAGGTGCGCTAAATATCTGCATGAGTGTATCACAATGCAAAATAAATCAAATACAATGTAAATGATATAATAAAGTGCACTAACAAATCAACCAAAAAGTTCAATAGTGCAACAAGTGACTCAAAATGGACCGTGGGTCATAACAACATAAATTCCAGTCCAAAGTGAATAGGGTGAATACATGAAAGTCCAATGTTAATCTTCACCAAGTGTTTATGAAACACCTAAATCAAAAGTGATGTGTCCAGTGTAGAGTGGATGAAAGGATCCCACCACCAACTAGAGTTCCTCCTTACCAAAATTAATAAGGTGGAACGCAGAAATGACTCTGATCTTAGATGGATGGAGATACCTTCCAGAACATCACCCGGTGGTATGGTACAAATGGCTTCTTACCAGACAGTAAGTGAATCAAGCGCAGGATAAATCCAGTGGGAAACGCTGATCCAATGGATAAGTGGCCAATGGTATTGTCCCGCTCCTGGTGTCAATGGGTGCTATAACTCAATCCCCCAGATGTACATATGGGGCAAGAAATAAACAAACCATAATGTATTATCCCCAGTTAAAGTTTATTTAGATAAGAGTTGCACTTACAGTTAGGAAGGGAATAACCAGCGGTATGGTGTAGAAAAGACGTTAGCCCGGCTGCAGACAGGGCTAAGCGTGACGTCAGTGGCGGCGCGACACGCCTCCTCTCTAACGACGTTTCCTCGTAATAGGCTTCTGCTGAGATAGGAGGGACGTGCGCGCCACCACCTCCGTCCTTATGAAGCTACTAGGATGAACGTCACTTCCGGTGTCCGCAGTGTATGTGCGGAAGTCATCCGACACGGACGATCCGCTGCTGGGACAAGTAAAATCAGCCCTTAACCCAAAATCTTCAAATTATAATATGTGGAGACATACCTTAATATGAAATTATGTAATTGTTGGGCAATCTCTGTTAATGGGAATCGGGACTCCGGAAGTGAACTTGTCCTCCAACTTCCTGGGCTAATGTAAACATATACAACTACAGGAAATGGGGAATATGTAATACTAGGACAACACAGGTCCGGTATTAAAAGATCATATAAATAATGAACATAAATATCTGGAAGATTAAAATGCATAAAATGACATAAATTAGCATAAAACATATATGGTTAATACACAATAAAATGTCAATGGATTAAAAGTGATTAAAAGTGAATGTGTGGACTAAACAAGGATTCAACTGTTATTTATATGGGCGTTGATGTCCCATTCAATGTTGAGTCCCCATGGCCTAAAGCATTTGATCTCATAGATCCAGAAGGTTTCCCTTCTTGAAATGGATCTTTTCATATTACTACCTCTCCAATGAGGTGTATATTTTTCGATCACTACAATATGTAGATTTTTGGGATCTTTGTGGTGACATTTGGAGAAATGTAAGGAAACGCTATGCCCTGGAAATCCTTTTCTAATATTAGCAAGGTGTTCACCTATACGGATGCTGGCAGTGCGTATGGTTCTCCCAATATATTGTCGGCCACAATCACACTGGAGTAAATAAATAACTCCCTTGGTGTGGCAAGAGATAAAATCTTTGATAGCGTACTCTTTACCAGTAGTCGTGGATGTAAACTTCTTAGTACGTGTTGTTTTAGCCTCTTTGCAGATCTGACAATTTCTGCATGGAAAGAACCCTTTCATGTCTGGGAAGAATTTCGGTACTATAGGTTGTTCAACTGGGTTACTTGCAATAAGATCTTGTAAATTCCTAGCTTTCCTGTAAATCATATTGGGTCTATCAGGCAAAGAAGGTCTGATCTGTCCACCGCAATGTCTCAGTCCTGCTAAAAATTGCTGATCATGGCCATTACTAGTTAATAAATAAATAAATAAAAATGACATAAATCTTTACTCTAGTTTGTAGACGTGATAACTTTTGCGCAAACCAATCAAAATACACCTACTGGGATTTTTTTTGTTACCAAAAATATGTAGCAGAATACATATTGGCCTACATTGATGAAAAAATTAGATTTTTTAATTTTTTTTTGTTACTGGGTATGTTTTATAACAGAAAGTAAAGAAATATCTGTTTTTTTTCCACAGAAAGCTCTATTTATGGTGGGGAAAAAAAGGACATCAATTTTATTTGGGTACAGCGTTGCACGACTTCGCAATTGACAGTTAAAGTAACGCAGTGCTGTATCACAAAAAAAGGCCTGGTCATTAAGTGGGTAAAACCTTCCAGTCCTTAAGTTGTTATGCTCAACATTTAGAGGCAGGAAAAAAAAATCTTCTGGTTTGCATTTCTGATTGGAGCTTTCAGGCAGAAAAAAACTCGAAACCCTTCTAAACTCATCTAAACTATGTACAAAAAAATGCTCTATATGAGTGTTTTTTTTCTGCCAAGGGAACTGGCATTATTTTTAAGACCAGTATCCATGGAGCCTGAGGCTTTCTTTCCTTTGTTTTTCTCCTGATGATCCTGCCAGTAAGTCTGTTGTTTGTCAAAAGAACAAACTTTACTGCATATAAAGCCATTAGAGGGTTGAGAACAGTGGCGGCTGGTGCTCAAAATTTTTTTGGGGGGTGCAAACTGAAAAATGTAATTTTTTGAGGTCCAAAGTCATAGGAATTGCTTTGCAGAAAAAAAAAAATGCAACTTTTAGGTCACACCAGTGTGAAAGATAAAATATACCACCATGATCACCCTATATTTTATTGCACAATATAAAAGCCCCAAAAAGTCTGTGAGAGCGACATGGGCTCCAGGAACAGCCCAGCTGGGTGGCGACAGGCCCCATGAACAGCCCTGCTGGGCAGCCACAGGCCCCAGGGACAGCCCTGCTGGGCGGCCGCGAAAAGGCTGGGAGAGTGGCCCGGGCTATCCCGGTAGGCCAGCCTGGCCCTGTCTAGCCCCCTCCTCCCCTCTGCTGTCACATTTTGCCCCTTTTAGGTGGGGAGCAGGTACCTGGTATTGACAGTTCGGCTTCCCCCTAGCACCCCCCCCCCCTTTCCCACAGCTGGTCCATTGAGAAAGAGCAGTGTGATTCGTGCATGTACAGTAGGAAACCAGCAGTAAGGCCACAAGGCTTTTCATAAGGTTTCCCTTAGCCAAGATAGCGGCGGCAGCAACCGGTAGTCAATTCAAGAATCGGCTCGGGTGAGGACACCACTGGATCCCTGGACAGGTAAGTATCCTAATAGTAAAAGTCAGCAGCTACAGTATATGTAGCTGCTGACTTGTCATTTATTTGGGGGGAACGACGACTCTTCTTTTACTATCCTGGACCTGTTCTTGTACAAAAATGGCAAAAAATGGTCCCTCAGTAGCCCCATTGCTTTATATAGTTTTTCACAGAAAAAAAACTGATTAAAGTAAAGTAAATAAAAAAGTTTGAAAGCAACATTCAAATACACAAATAGCCCACGCCCAGAAATTTAAAGCACATTAAGCCCTAGTTCACACCAGTGCAGCTTTGAAATCGCACTACCTCAGCCCTATCATAAAGCTGCAGATCAGTGCAATTTGAATTGACGATTTACTTGCCGCTTGCAACCTCATTTAACATTTATTCATAAATGACCTAGAGGAGGGGATATCTAGTACAAACTCAGTATTTGCGGATGATACTAAACTAAGCATGCCAATATATTCTATGCAGGATGTGGAAACCTGGCAAGCGGACCTGAACAAAATAATGGGGTGGGCAACTACATGGCAGATGAGGTTTAATGTTGAAAAATGTAAAGTAATGCACTTGGGCGTCAGAAACACGAAAGCAAGCTACTCACTGGGGGGGAAACCTCTGGGTGAGTCTAGGATGGAAAAGGACCTGGGGGTACTGGTAGACAACAGGCTTGGCAGTGGCATGCAATGCCAAGCCGCTGCAAGCAAAGCCAACAGAATACTGACATGTATAAAAAAGGGGATTCACTCCAGAAATAAAGAGATTATTCTTCCACTCTACAAAACTCCGGTCCGGCCACATCTGGAGAATTCCGTCCAGTTCTGGGCACCGGTCCTCAGAAAGGATGTTCTGGAACTGGAAAGAGTCCAGAGAAGGGCAACAAAAATAATTAGGGGAATGGAGGACATCAGCTATGAGGAAAGACTACAAGCACTGAACTTATTCTCTCTGGAGAAGAGACGCTTGAGAGGGGATATGATATCAATGTACAAATACTGTACTGGCGACCCTAGCATAAGGAACAAACTTTTTAGAGAAAGGGAATACAATAAGACACGTGGCCACTCACGAAAACTAGAGGAAAAACAGTTTAACCATAAAATACGTAAGGGGTTCTATACTGTCAGAGCAGTAAGGATGTCGTATCAGCAGGGAGCATCGATAGTTTCAAAAAACTATTAGATGGGCACCTTAAAGACCACAACATACAGGGGTATACAATGTACGGGTAACAGCAAACACACACACACATCATAGGTTGAACTGGATGGACTGATGTCTTTTTTTTCAACCTCACAAACTTTGTAACTATGTAACAAAAGTCAATGCAAGTCACAGTAAAATCACAGAAAAGTAGTGCAGGAAACTTTTTCAAAGGTGCTGCGACTTGAGTTGCAATGTCCTGAACAGTTCCGTTGCCGAAAATAGGGTGCGACTTGTCATGCAAATTTGAACTGTCTAATTGCATGACAAAACGCATTGGTGTGAATGCAGGCTAAAATAAATCAATTGTTCTAAATACCCCCAAAAACAAAACACACACTCTAAATAACTAAGAAAGAAAAGCATTTTTTTTCCATGTTAAGCAAATTTTATCTTGAGAGGCTCAATGAGCAAAACTGAGAGGTGGAATCCATGTTTTCACTGCTAAATCATTTTTTCCAAAATGATTCTGCTTATCCCTACCTAGTAACATACCAGATGACCTTGTTATGGTACTCGCTGCACAATCAGGGGTCCTTAATTTCCACCAACCATTTGTGTAAAGATTTTCACTCTTTTTCGAAGGAAGACTACTATTCTGTCTGTTAATTATGGCATACTCAGATGTGCTCAAAATGTTTGGTCAGCTTTGATTACGCACCAATGAAGGGTGTGAAATGCGTCAGCTGTTGCTGTAACAGTGTCTTCTATGTTTCTATGCTGTAAGGATTTCATCCCCATAATAAAGGTGTTTGCAAATTTTGAATATTACTAAAATAATGTTTTTTGACAAAAACAATTATTCAAAAAAAAAAAAAAAAGAAAATGTAGTTGTTGATTACAAATAATACACATCACATACACAAATTAGCCATAACTTTATAATCACCCGCCATAACTTGTTGAGGCATGGACTCCAAAAACACTAAAAAACAACAACCCTTGGCCCTAAGGGGGCAGCGAGACCACAAGTGTTAATCTTTCCCTCATTACAATCCACTTGAGTGCAGAAGACTTTTTAGCTTTTGAGGCATGGACTCCACATGACCTCTAAAGGTATGCTGTGGTATTTGGTAAGCTGTCAATGGCAAATCCTTTACGTACTATAAGTTGAAGATGGGGTCTCCATGGATTGGACTTGTTTTTCCAGCACATCCCACAGATGCTAGATTAGATTGAGATCTGGAGAATCTGGTCACTCGTTGTTTGGTTCCTCAAACCATTCTTGAATTTATTAGACCAGACCACCTTTCTCTATTGCTCTGTGGTCCAGGTCTGATTCTCCCCATTTTAGGCACTTTTGGCTGTGGACACGGGTCAGTATGGGCACCCTGACATATGCCAGGGTGTCCTGCCTGTGTTCCTATCCAGTTGGTTCCTGTGTGGGCTTCCACTGCTATAGCAACTGGTCTTTAAGCCTGACCCCTCATCTTAAGAGAATATTCTGGCCCAAACATGGAGGCCGCTATAGCAAGCGTCATGACTCCTCTTAGACAGCAAATTGCTGAGCTGCAAAGTTGCTAAACTAGAAAGTATTTTGGAAAGGCAACAGGAGGAGATTCATACTTCTGGACCGAGATGATACTAACACACATATGCCTCAGCCTCTACCATCTAAGTTTAATGGAGACCTCCATCATTACAAAGGTTTCCTAAATCAGTGTCGTTTTTTATTTCCAAACGCACTCTGCTGCATTTCCTTCTAAGAAAAGGAAGGTAACCTTTATTTTCAAACTTCTGACTGGAGAATCTCTAGCTTGGGCCTCCCCATATATAGAACAAGACAGTGGCACTTTGAATAATCTTAAGACTTTTTTGACCACAATGAATCAGGTTTTTGATGATTCTAAGCACTGTGCTACTGCCGAAACAAAACTGCATAGTCTGAGGCAGGGTAAATGCACAGCAGAATTTAGATGTTGGATCGCAGATACTACTTAGAACCCTGCAGCGCAAAAAAGCCAGTTCAGCCAAGGGCTTTCTGAACAGGTAAAGGATGAGCTTGCTAGAGTTGAGACTCCTAATGATTTTGATGCCTTCATTCAATTATGTATCAGAATTGATCAGACACTTACAGAAAGGAGGAAGGAGAGGCTGGGAATGTTTGCAAGTAAGGGTGGCATGCTTTCTCTGCTAAGTTTCTCTGGATTCTAACACTCCTGAGCCAATGCAGGTAGATGCTATTAAGAGATCCATTTCCATTCAGGAGAAAGAAAAGACGTTCTGAGATTGTATGTCTTTCCTGTGGGGATTCTGGTCATTATGTAATTAACTGTCCTAACAAAGTTATAAATCAATTGTGTCAGTTAATGTGATCATGCCTGAACAAATAAACTCCATTAGCCAGTCTATCTCCCCATTGGTTCAGGAAGAAAATAAAGTAAATTAGTAAATTAATTGTAAATTCTTCACTATCTCATTTTATCATTCCTATTAAACTTATCTCTGAGGGAAACTTTATAGACTTATGACATAGAATTTGACAACAACAATAATATTCAAACAAGAAATAAATCTACCCCTATCGATATGGAGAGAGTGAATGGTTCACCCTTAACTTCAAGACCTATTACCCATGAACCAGTGCCTCTGGTACTCCAATTTAAAGCTGACCATCAAGAGACCATCAGTTTTCAGCTAATTATGACACCTACATTTCTGATCATCTTGGGCATTCCACCCATAAATCCTCCATCAATTGGGTAGCACGGACTATATATTTTACATCCCCCCATTGCGAGGAATACTGTAGAGAGCCTTGTCAAACAAGTTCTCCACCGATCAAGTAATCACAGGTGGATGTGGTTACCACACAGTCATATGACAACCTGCCTCCACAATATTCAGAGTTTCGGGATGTCTGCGATAGGAAGAATGCCGACCAGTTACCTCCTCATTGCCTAATATGATCTGCTCCCAGGGGCAGAAATACCTTTTGGCCACCTTTTCAACCTGTCAGAACCTGTATTAAAGGTGCTCAGTGAGTGGCTTGATGAAAATTTAGAGAAGGGGTTTATTAGACACTCAACATCTCCTACAGGAACAGCCCTGTTCTTTTGTGAAAAGAAAGACTCCACATTGTGCCCATGCATTGATTACAGGCACATGAATAAAATCACTTTTAAAAATCGTTATCCTTTCCTTTTGATCTCTGAAATGTTGGAAAGACTTTGTTCTGCCAAAAGTTTTATAAAACTTGACTTATGGGGGGCATATTGTTCGTATTCGTCAAGGAGATGAATGGAAAACTGCCTTTAGAACCAGATACGGACATTTCGAGTCCTTGGTTATGCCTTTTGGTCTCTGCAATGCCCCTGCAACTTTTCAACACTTCATCAATTATTTATTTTGAGATCTGTTGGACCAGTTTGTAATTGCTTACCTGGATGACATTCTCATTTTTTACTTTTAACCTGGAGGAGCATCGCAAGCATGTCTGCACTCTCTCTGAAAGATTAGGGCAATGTCAGGAATGCTCCCTGTGCGCACTGAAGTGCACAGGCGTGATTCTCCCCTTTTCCCATTCAATGGCTAAAAGGCGTTTGACAATGCGCATGCATATGCATGACAGCCAATTCAATGATGAACAGGCAGTCGCCAATGCACACACATATGCACGATGGACATGACCCAGGCACGTAGCGCACGCACATGCGCACGCAATTACCTTTTTGGTCTTGGCACCCAAATGACCTATTTAAGGGTGGCTGGTTCATTTACACTTTGCTGTATTGTCTGCAGCTTCTCCTGCGTTCCTTAATCTGAGACCTGTTGTATCCAGTTTGATTCCTGTTTGACCTCCTGGCTTGTCCCTCACCTCGCTTGTCTGCTGCTCGCCCTGACCTTCGGCTTGTTTGTGACCACTTTTCTGCCTTATCCTTGTCTGTTTATCTGCCAATGGATCCGGACCTGTTCACCTTCTGGCGGGGCAACCCCGAGAACCACAACCTGGTACTATACACGCAGCGAAATCCATCCTCACCATCAGAGGCTCTGGTGAAGACCTGTTGGCACTTATTGTCCACACCTTGGCTTAGCCTGTGTCTACTGCCTGGGTTACTCATCTGTATTCCATTCCTCTGTGATCTAGAGGCTACCCTCTGCACGTCAGGCTCACCTCCAGTGTCCGGACAGGCAGAATCGACTTTGTATCAAACTGGAGAAATGTGAGTTTGAACAAACCCAAATCAAGTTTCTCCAGATAGAGTAAGCTTGGATCCTGAGAAGATTGAAGCAGTGGTAGATTGGCCTGTCCCTGGAAACGTTAGGGAAATTCAACAAATTGTCGGGTTTGCCAACTTCTACAGGAAGTTCATAAGAAACTTCTCTAAGGTGATAGCTCCGATCACACAGCTAACAAAGAAAGGGGGTGCCCTTCGTGTGGTCCCCAAATGCACAGGCTGCTTATGCTAAGTTAAAAACTCTTTTCACTTCTGCACCAGTATTGGTACATCCCTAACCTGAGCTAGTGGATGCTTCTGACTCTGCTGTGGGGAACTATTCTTTCTCAATTAAGCAGTGAAAAGATGCAGCTTCATACTTGTGCTTACTTCTCTCGTTTAATGTCTACAGCTAAGAGAAATTACAACATAGGGAATAATGAGTTACTGGCAATTAAAGAAGCCTTTTCTGAATGGAGACATCTACTGGAAGCTACTAAACTTCCTGTGACCATTCTCACTGATCACAAGAATCTAGAATTAAATTGTTCTGACAAAAGATTGTCTTCTTCTAGACAAGCACGTTGGTCACTATTCTTTTCTAGGTTTAATTTTATTATCTCATATCGACCTGGGTCAAGAAATTGTAAGGTTGATGCCTTATCAAGGATGTTGTCGGGGCCTTTCCAAGAAAACAACTCTAAATGTACAATCCGGCCTCAAAAGAACTTCCTAGGGGCCACAAGTTCTAAGGCATTCTTTAGTCTCCTCAAAGAAGGGTACGAGAATGACCCGCTCCTCAATAATCCTACTATGGACATCAAGCTTGAGTAAAAAATGGCTTTTGGATTCTAGCACATCGCCTCTATGTACCTGAATCTGCTCGGGTTGAAGCCCTCCGGTTCATTCAAGGCTCTAAACTTGCTGGACATTTTGGAGTTTCTAAAACAGAGGAACTTTCATCACCTTCCATTTGTTGGCCTGGGTACAAGAAAGATGTCAAACATTATGTAGCCTCATGCCTGACCTGTGCACGCAATAAGACACCCTGAGCTTTGCCTTTGGGGTTGCTCCAGCCACTCCCTGTTCCATCAAGACCATGGGGGTCAATTTCTATGGACTTTGTGGTCGATTTACCCCCCTCAAAAGGAATGACCACTATCTTGGTAGTCGTCGACCGCCTCATCAAGATGGCTCACTTTATACCTGTTAAGGGGGTACCCTCTTCTGAACAAACTGCAGAGTTGATGGTTCAAGAAGTCTTTAGACTACATAGAATTCCTGAAGACATTGTGTCAGACAGAGGAGTACAGTTTACTTCAAAACTTTGGAAAAGCTTTGGCTCAGCTTTAGGATCTCTATGTTGCAGGAGATTGAGACTTTGAGGGAGGCTTAGGAATGTTACAAGAAAGCTGCTTATAGACATCCCAGATCACTTTCTTTTCTTTTTTTTCTAAAACATTTTATTGAGAAAAAGAAGAAGCATTACAAAAAAAATAACCACATGCAAGTATACAGGCATGAACAGTGAGTAACAGTAAATGAACATTGTAATTTGGAGACAACCCCACAATCACATATAGGTATATAAAGGTCAAAAAGAGCAAGGACCAACCAAGGGCAATGTGAACCTCAATGTACACAGAATGATCAAGGCGCATCATGCGTCTCATATAGAGCATGTATAAACCAGGAAGGTATCCCAAAATGAGTGGGAGCAATCCCATATTCTGGGGTCTAAAATGGGAAGGAACCCCAGCTACAAGGAGGAACGGAGATACCATAAATGCTAACGAGCCCCACATTGGGACAAACTAAACAGGAGCGGCATGACCTAGCTCATGCCCATGCTCTGGGCACAACCGGCCCAGGCACGGCGAGGGAGGGGCGTCACAATAGGGGGAGATCCTAAATAAGGCGGTGGAGGTAGTAGAGAGGTGCGCACTGCTTGGACCAGCCAAACAGCGAGGTAGCACCTAGGAAGGTAGGGGGGAGGTGGGGAGGGGAGGGGAAGGAGGGGGGGTAATAGGGGGAAAGCGGGAACAGAGGGGGAAGATACGAAGGGGGGGGGGAAGAAAAGAAAAGAAAAAAAAAGTAGGCACACAAAAGCAAAACTTTAGTCAACATCAGCTGGCGAACCCAGAGGTTATGATTCTGAAGGCCAAAACAAGTATCACTTTCTAACTTTCATGTGGGTGACAAAGTTTGGCTGTCAACCAAAAATGTAGAGGTCCATTTTCCATCTGCCAACTTGGGACAAAAGTTTGTGGAACCTTTCCAGATTTCTGCTCAGATCAACCCAGTCCCCTTCCGTTTAAAACTTCCTGACAGTATGAGATTTCACCCTGTGTTGCACATATCGCTGCTCAAACCATTTAATGAAAATCCTTTTTCTGGAAGAATTCTTCCACCTCCCCCACCTGTTGAGGTACAGGGTGAAGAAGAGTTTGTGGTGGAGAGAATTCTTGATTCCAGGATCTTTAGGAACAAATTACAATATCTGGTTCAATGGGAAGGATATGGACCAGAAGAAAAGTCTTGGGAGCCTGAGGAGAATGTTTTTGCCCCCAGATTGACAAAAGAATTTCACCAGAGGTTTCCTCCTAAACCTGTCCCTAAGATGTCCAGCGGACGTCCTGGAAGTACTGTCAGGACCTAGACATGGGACCTCAGCTGTGTCTGGCAAATGGCAATGTCTCTACTTGCTGGGCCACCTGGAATGCTTGACAGTTTGCTGGACAGTTCCCTGGACAGTTTCATGGACAATTCCTTGAATGATCCTGCCTTGAATCTTATTTTCTTTTAACCTTGAACTCTTTGCTCCTCCCATGAACTTCCTGATTTAAGCCATGTCTCTGCACTTCCTGGTTGCAAGAATATTGTGCCTTCTCGAGACAGTATCTCACTTTTGTCTCTCCTGCTGCCGTCCGTATCTTCGTTACCATTCGTTACTGACTTTTGGCTTGCTCCTAGACTACGCTTCTGCTTAATCCCAACCTGTAACTATTTGTTATTAACCTTTGGCTTGTTCCTCAACTACGCTTTTGTTTTATCCCTACCTGCTATATCTGCTAGTGGACCCTGGCTTGCTCACCTCCTGAATGGGCGATCATGATTACCGTGACCTGGGGTTAACATGAAGCAAAATCCATCTCCACCATCAGGAGCTCTGGTGAACACCAGTTAGTACTTAGATTATGCACCTCAGAGGAGCCTGCATTATCTGCCAGGGTGACCTGCCTGTGTTCTATCCTACTGGTCCCTGTGTGAGCTTCTACTTCTATAGCAACTGGTCTTCGAGCCTGACCCCTGATTGTGACAATATCCCACCCACTTGCAGATACCATTGTGTTGAGATAATCAATGTTATTCACTTTACATGACAGAGGTCATGATGTTATGGCTGATAGGTGTAATGTAGTATAGAAAATACAGAAATTCCCCTGTTTTAAAGGGTAACTCCACTTTTGCTGAAAACAAACACTATCCCCCCCCCCCCCCCCCTTCCTGAGATGATCAATGTACATTACGGGTCTTTTGGCAAACTTTGTTGCATAATCCTACCTGTTTCTGTTCTAAGGAAATAGCTCTTTTTAGATTATGTCCTGTGCACGGTGATTCTGAATGTAGGTAACAAACTTATTATAAGCAGCTGGCGCACTTTCAGGGTTCTGATGAGAAAAGTTGCAGTATCTGCTTTACTTTAGAAGTGATTAATCGTTAAGGAATATCTCACCAAAAATGACATTTTTGTTGCATGAATGGCTACAACCTGATTTGTACCTTAGCACTGAGTTCTTCGCTCAAACAGGAAATTAACTGTTAGAGGCATTCCGTACACAAACTATGTGCAGAACAGCTCCAGGTTGCCATATTGCATTGCATTGCATTTTATAGAAAACTACAGAGGCTGCAGATTGAAAGGTAATATTTAATAACATTAAATTACAATATGGCTTAAGCAGCAATTCTGTATGCTATATTATTTTTTTTTATTTGTTATATTTTTTTTCCCAATGAAAGTAAAGTTACCCTTTTAAAGTGGTTGTAAAGGCTAAAGTTTTTTTACGCTTGTGCATTTAATGACATGTTTGCATTTTTTTAATACAGTTTTTCCTTTACAATCACTTTAAAGCGTAGCTCCACTATTGTTGAGAAAAAAAAAAAAAAAAACATTCCCCTCTGGGTGATCTCTGTATATTACAACGATTTTTACAAAGATTATTGCAGATTCCTTCCTTTTGTTATTCTGAAGAAATCACTGTGTGTTTCTCTGTGCTCATATGGGAAAGTGAGTCTGATGGGAGTGGTTTCATAATTATCAATCAGCTGTGCACCTGCAGGACTCTAATGAGGAAAGCTGCTGGGACTGCATCCCTTTAAATGTCCTTATTGCGAGTATCTCACCAAAAATGAAGAGATGCCTGAAATCTGACTTCTATCTTAGTGCAGACTTCTGGGAAAATCAGTGAGCCAATCACACAAGCAGGAAATAATGTTTCTAGGGGGCGTTCTGTATACATTCTGTGTACAGAACACCTCCAGGTAGCCATATTGCATTGCATTTTACAATAAATTTAAAGGTAGTTTTCTTCAGTCTCGGTCCATGACCATACAGTTTCTTTCTTTCCCATATTCCTTCCCACTGGGACCTGAGAACCTTGGTACTTTTGCTTCTCTGTAAGATGATCGGCTGTTGGTTGTACCTCCCCACTCAGGCACAGCGAGCTCCCTTTACGGGGTGCCTGGGCGTTGGCCGCACCCGCCTTTTTCCTCTCCAGATTGCCTATTTTGCCGCCCCCTTTGTTCACTAACTAGTATGGTTTACCTGTAGTTACAGTGGTTTCATAATTATCAATCAGCTGTGCACCTGCAGGACTCTAATGAGGAAAGCTGCTGGGACTGCATTCCTTTAAATGTCCTTATTGGGAGTATCTCACCAAAAATGAAGAAATGCCTGAAATCTGACTTCTATCTTAGTGCAGACTTCTGGGAAAATCAGTGAGCCAATCACACAAGCAGGAAATAATGTTTCTAGGGGGGCGTTCTGTATACATTCTGTGTACAGAACACCTCCAGGTAGCCATATTGCATTGCATTTTACAATAAATTACAGTGGCTGCAGATTGAAAAGGAAAGGTAATTTTTAATAGCATTCAATAACAATATGACTTGTGTCGCATTTGTATATGCTATATTGTTTTTTCTTTATTTGCTATTTTATTTCCTACAACAAAAGTGGAGTTACTGTTTAAGCCATTTGGCAGATTAATACGTGCCCTTTGTAGTGTAGATTACCTGGTAGTTGTTGGGCAGTGTCATGCTTATCCTATAAGTGACATGGAGAGCAATCAGGATGAGCATATTAACCAATCACAATTCAGGGTGGGTAAAGTAATCCCCTTTACCTCCTCATCAAATTATAAACTGTATAAACAACCTCATACAGAGGAAAGGCCAAAACTGAACAGAGTGCATTATGTGGGTGCTTTAATAGTGAAGTGCAACAAATGCATCAGCCCCAGACTTGGAGAATAATGGCCAATGTTTCTGGAAAGGTAGTAAGTTCTATCACCAGGGCATATGTGCAATTTCCCAACACTTTGGTATATGTTTCCCAGCTATCTCAGTCTCCATTCCTTCACATCTAAAGTCTACACTATATATACATGTAAAGTCTATATATACAGTCGGTACGGAAAGTATTCAGACCCCCTTAAATTTTTCACTCTTTGTTATATTGCAGCCATTTGCTAAAATCATTTAGGTTCGTTCTTCTTCCTCATGAATGTACACATAGCACCCCATACTGACAGAAAAACACAAAATTGTTGACATTGTTGCAGATTTATTAAAAAAGAAAAACTGAAATATCACATGGTCCTAAGTATTCAGACCCTTTGCTGTGACACTCATATATTTAACTCAGGTGCTTTCCATTTCTTGTGATCATCCTTGAGATGGTTCTGCACCTTCATTTGAGTCCAGCTGTGTTTGATTATACTGATTGGACTTGATTAGGAAAGCCACACACCTGTCTATATAAGACCTTCCAGATCATAATGCATGTCAGAGCAAATGAGAATCATGAGGTCAAAGGAACTGCCTGAAGAGCTCAGAGACAGAATTATGGCAAGGCACAGATCTGGCCAAGGTTACAAAAATATTTCTGCTGCACTTAAGGTTCCTAAGAGCACAGTGGCCTCCATAATCCTCAAATGGAAGACGTTTGGGATGACCAGAACCCTTCCTAGAGCTGGCCGTCCGGCCAAACTGAGCTATCGGGGGAGAAGAGCCTTGGTGAGAGAGGTAAAGAAGAACCCAAAGATCACTGTGGCTGAGCTCCAGAGATGCAGTCAGGAGATGGGAGAAAGTTGTAGAAAGTCAACCATCACTGCAGCCCTCCACCAGTCGGGGCTTTATGGCAGAGTGGCCCGACGGAAGCCTCTCCTCAGTGTAAGACACATGAAAGCCCGCATGGAGTTTGCTAAAAAAACACCTGAAGGACTCCAAGATGGTGAGAAATAAGATTCTCTGGTCTGATGAGACCAAAATAGAACTTTTTGGCCTTAATTCTAAGCGTTATGTGTGGAGAAAACCAGGCACTGCTCATCACCTGTCCAATACAGTCCCAACAGTGAAGCATGGTGGTGGCAGCATCATGCTGTGGGGGTGTTTTTCAGCTGCAGGGACAGGACGACTGGTTGCAATCGAGGGAAAGATGAATGCGGCCAAGTACAGGGATATCCTGGACAAAAACCTTCTCCAGAGTGCTCTGGACCTCAGACTGGGCCGAAGGTTTACCTTCCAACAAGACAATGACCCTAAGCACACAGCTAAAATAACGAAGGAGTGGCTTCACAACAACTCCGTGACTGTTCTTGAATGGCCCAGCCAGAGCCCTGACTTAAACCCAATTGAGCATCTCTGGAGAGACCTAAAAATGGCTGTCCACCAACGTTTACCATCCAACCTGACAGAACTGGAGAGGATCTGCAAGGAGGAATGGCAGAGGATCCCCAAATCCAGGTGTGAAAGACTTGTTGCATCTTTCCCAAAAAGACTCCTGGCTGTATTAGATCAAAAGGGGGCTTCTACTAAATACTGAGCAAAGGGTCTGAATACTTAGGAGCATGTGATATTTCAGTTTTTCTTTTTGAATAAATCTGCAACAATGTCAACAATTCTGTGTTTTTCTGTCAGTATGGGGTGCTATGTGTACATTCATGAGGAAGAAGAATGAACTTAAATGATTTTAGCAAATGGCTGCAATATAACAAAGAGTGAAAAATTTAAGGGGGTCTGAATACTTTCCGTACCCACTGTACATGTACATCTTGACGGAAACAGTTATAATATGGGGCTATTTGAGATAATTCACCTACAGTACCATTAACTAACTCAGTTTGTCTGATTCGTTGTTATGTGTTACTGCATTTTGGACGTTCCGTTGCACAAACGTATTTAATAAGTCAGTAAGTGTGGATGCTGTGTGCTGTAGAGTGATGTCTTTATAATAGAGGGATATTAGAGGGATCATGAGACTTAATAATTACTCTGACGCTACATAGTCTGTGTTAGGCATAGTCCTCAGATTTTAGAAGCCTCTGTAAGTAGTAGCCAATCAGTTTAAAGAACACTAAGGTCATTAAAGGCTAATTCTTACTCTCAATGTGATACTCACCTTCTCTCCAGTGTCCTGCAAAGATCCACTCATCAGAGATCCAGCACCACTATTTTCTGGTGCCCAGCACCTCTCAACCAAATTCTTTAAAATGTGGGGCATCATGGGCATACCTATGAATGGGGATTTACTATAGCATTGTGCACACAAAGCACAATGATGCAGACATGACATCATGTCAGCAATGCTGTCGGCATCAGGGAGTACTGCCCTGCCAGGGGAGATGAAGAAGAATGGGACCTGACATGCTTCAGCCTGAAGACATGAGAAAAAAATAAAATACTGTGGGGATGTAATCCAGGGAAGGAAGGCAGAGGAGTGGGGGGCAAGTGGGTGAGGGGGAAATTTCACTTTAAAGGTAGTTTTCTTCAGTCTCGGTCCATGACCGTACAGTTTTTTTCTTTCCCATATTCCTTCCCACTGGGACCAGAGAACCTTGGTACTATTGCTTCTCTGTGAGATGATTGGCTGTTGGATGTGCCTCCCCACTCAGGCACAGCGAGCTCCCTTTACGAGGTGCCTGGGGGTTGGCCGCGCCCGCCTTTTTCCTCTCCAGATCACCTATTTTGTCGCCCCCTTTGTTCACTAACTAGCATGGGTTACCTGTAGTTACAGTTGTTTATTGCTCTCCGTTACCAATTTTCTGAATGTATCTCTTCCATTGTCCTCTGTACATTAAACATTGTATTACACTTGAATTCTCTAATAAAAATTGTTTAAAACAATAGGTAGTTTTCTATATATTCACTTTATTTGCTAAGTTCTGATCTAAAATTTTGGAAAAATGTGTTTATAGTCAGATCAATTTGAAATATTGCTTTTAAGCCTTTTTTTTACTTTCCTTTCCGTCCAGCAGGGGGTGGTCTAGGCTTCTTTTCACATGTTTGCCATATTGTCCTGACAAAAGCCTGTTGCTTACAGGACTTAATCACACATATACATATACACACAGCTGAATAAGTCAGATGAGTGCTTGCTCTGTTCAGACAGGCCGTATGTATTTTTTATATTCTTTTTTATTATCAGAAGAGGAGAGTCTGAAAGTAAACAGCTTCCATTGTGCTCGCTATTTTGAAAACCAGTTTTATGGATGTACCCTCTATTATTTTTTGAATTAAAAAGTTATAGAAATAACATATAAAACAGTTTAAAAATCACAAGAGCCGATTGGTGGGGAAACAGGGTTTTTGTTATCTCTCCATCTTTAATATACAGCTTTAGATTGAGGTATTGCAGAGTATAAATTCCTGAATAGTTACAAGGCCTGCTGGAACTTCTAGTTCTTTAAAAGCAGGGGTGGCTGTGCTTCTCAGCAGCTTTCCTAAATAGTACACAGATTCCTTAGATTGCTCTTTCCTGACAAACCTCTATGTTCCATGAACTCCGAAATAAAGCTGTTTTATGTCCTCTCACACCTTTGTGTTCTCTGCAACATATGCTGCTCCGTGCTGCCATTAAAGTGACTTTAGAAAATGTTATGCTCCTGCAATTCCAACAGTATGTCTTGCAGCAAAGGCTTATCTCCCATTTACATGAAATGAGCCCAAGATGTTAAAGGTGCAAATTTATTACAATGTTAATCTTCGCTGGAAGGCTTCCTGCTATCGCCAGTAGTAGAGGTAACTGTATCATTTGTTATGCTTCTTTTACCCTACTTATCTCTGCTCAATCAGCCCAGGGCTGCCTTGTAATTCCTTGTGAACTTATTGAAACCAGCTGACTTTTGCGCTGTGAAAAGAATGAGGTATTTTATTTACAGTGGACTTGCCCTTTTTTGTTTTTATTTTCTTTCTACTAAAAGAACATTAATAAATGATCTATCTATCTATCTATCTATCTATCTATCTATCTATCTATCTATCTATCTATCTATCTATCTATCTATCTATCTATCTATCTATCTATCTATCTATCTATCTATCTATCTATCTATCTATCTATCTATCCTTTTGAAGACGCAACGCATCTGGAGCCAGGAGCTGACATCTGACTCTTACCCACGACCATCACCGAACTGACAGCTGCAAGCCGGTGGATTTTAGCTACACGGCTTAGTGCTGCTCAATGTGGGTGAGCCTATTTTACACTTTTCGTTATAATAAATATGCTTTTACAGAGAGCACTAGATATTTTGTTTATGTTTTATATGGTCGATTATTATGCAAACACTTGAATGAGGAACAAGTGGGATACTGATATATCCAGGGACATCCATCCATCTATACAGAGTTCTGTTATCCCTAAGGAGGAACAGCGTACTTTGACTCCCTGGTAAAACAGGAGTCAAAATTGGAGGTGAGCTGCTAGTGATTACTCGTGGTAGATTATTTGTGCACTTGTTTCTCAGTTAATTACTACACACAGAGGTGGCAGGAATATTCTTTCGTTTTGGATTGACTGATTATCAGTAGAGGATTTCATTGCTTTTGAACTTTTTTTTTTTAGGTTTACTTTTGAATAGATACATTGTATATATGAATGTTTTAAGATGATCTCACTTTTGTTTTTCTGTGATTTAGCAAAAATTTAGGACAGCAATTATGCCCTAAATATTATTAGTGCTGCTGTGCCACAAAATAAAAGAAAAGAAAACCACTGCTGACGCAGAAGGAATAGCACCTGCGACACAGATGGGGGGGTACTAATAATGCAGCAACAGAAGCTAAAGCTGAAAAAAAAATTGAAAAAAAAAAATATTAATGAAAAAAAAAAAAATAGGATCAGTGGGGTGACACAGACGTGTTGTATAATCCAACACTTTAGTGGCACCACTACACTGTGTTACATAAGAATCACAGCACAGCACTACACTACATTGACTGCACTAAACTGACTGAACACACAATTCTCTAACTACTTGCCTAATCTCCACCAACACACTACACAGGGCTGCCGTTTATGCAGCCTTATATAGTGTGGGGCGTGGACTTAGCCCCCGAGCCATGATTGGCCAAAGGCACCCTGCTTTTGGCCAATCATTGCTCTCACAGTACATTGTGCTGTGATTGGCCAAAGCATACAGGTTAGGTACATGCTTTGGCCAGTCATCAGCAATCAATGCACTGCGAGACCACAGTGCATTTTGCGGAGCTCGTCAGCGGACAAACTTCCCGCTGAGCACCCCGTTTGTTCGAACATTGAGCCCATCCCTAATGCTCACTCACTTTACAGGCATTATGGAGAAGTCTACTCTTTTATCTATTACTTAGAGGGGGGTTGTTTTATAATTCTCAGAATAAAGCCCAAAAAGCTGAGATTGGATTTCTCTCAGGATCAAGTATCTGTACTTGGGAAACAATACAAAAATAAATAAAATAATGATACAACCTCCAAATCTAAGGACCTGAGAGACATGCAAAGATTTAATAGATTTACTATGCAGATCATGGAAGTGCAGAACTATTTTAGCATCTCCATGAGTCCCCTGGAATAAGACATATTACAGAGATCATTCATGATAGCTGTGTAAATATTGAGATGTTTGCACAACACTTTTTCCTAAATCAATAGACCCCTAATTTTAGAATCTGTTTTTAACAGTGCAGTGTCTAAGGAAAAAAGAACCACCATGTGCATTGAATCTACAAGGTTTTTGGTCGGGGTCTATCTTTCCTAAAATTATATGGATTTCAAGGAATGTTTCTTGCTAGAGGGAAAAAACTGTGTCCAACTGATCAGGACTGAGGAGAAAGGCTGGTTAGTATTTTTTTGATTTAGGTAAAAGTCCAAGGGGTTGAGTGCCTTCTGATAAGGCCTGTATTCCTGGGTCTGGGCCTAGGGTTGGGAATGCAAAATACCCACTGTGATTGTGCCCCTTGGGGTGGAGATCCAGAAAATCTTCATGGATTTAGGACCCCATTCCGTTTTCACAGTTCTCAAAACAACAATGCCTTTTCTGGACACATCTACTGGGTTAGGCCTTTTATTTAGAACCAAAGGAATTTCATATATCTGAATTTTATACCTGGACCAATGTAAGTATGCAATGCAGATCATACCTGCAGTTGGGCTTAAGGGTTGTGTTAGATGTTACAGTTGAGACAAGGCCTACATTGTTTGGGTCTGTGACAGAGTGAGACCCTGTCACTGTGAAAATGGAGGAGAATATGACACAGGATTCACATTAGGGATTAACGTGAAGTTCTGTGCTATCGTTTCTGAGCAGAGAAAGCTGTGCTTTTGGGTTTTCTCTGGATTCCGCAGTTCTGGATCTGAACTTTCAGTCCCGTGTCTGGATTTTTACAGTTGCCTGCAATATGTGTACACAGGTGTGCAGGGTCATTATATACTCAGGTCTGAGGCTAACTGAGAACTCCCAGTTGAAAACCGCTCCCAGTATGGGAGATGGAAGGTCTCACCCAGGGGGGCCAGAGGGCCCCAGTCAGAAGCCAAGAGACAGAGGGTGTCACCAAGGGGCTAGAGGGCCCCAGGCAGAAGCCAAGACACAGAGGGTCTCACAGAGTGGTCAGAGATGCCCCAGCTAGAAGCCAAGAGGCATGAAACCCCCCCCCCCCCAGAAAAGCGCCTCTAAGTGTAGTATTTTAATGGACCATGATATTGAACATGACAAGTGACCACTCACATGTAAGATGTAAAATAAGAAGCTCGTATAGTTATGATAAGCTCCTGATGGAGATGGTGATCAGCATGCCAGTCCGGGAATGGAAAAACTACGGTGTGACAGGAAATTATGCCGGCAAGGTCCATGTCATTGCTGGTAAGGTGTAATGGAAGGCAGCGTTAAGCCCAGCACTGTGGAGGGCATGTAACATCACCGGGAGGAGAAAAACACAACGCGTTCCAAACCATGTATGAGGCTCGTTCCGAGCATGTGCGCTCCATTCCCAAATGGCTCTGGAACTCCTTGTGTTTTTCTTCTCCCAGTGATGTCACAAGCCCTCCACGGCACTGCGCATCACGCTGCCTCCCATTACATCTTACCTGGAAGGACATGGACCTTGCTGGCATCATCTCTTGTTACACCGCGGTCTTTGCATACCCTGATTGGCGTGCTGATCACCATCTCCATCAGGAGCTTGTCATTACTATACAAGTTTCTTATTTTACATCCTACATGTGAGTGGTCACTTGTCATTTGCTATACCATGGTCCAGCCTTTTTCAATCAGGGTGCCTTGAGATTTCTTAAGGGGTGCCTTGGCAAAATTCCTAAAAATTGCCCAAAAATTGTATAAAAACGGGCCTGTGGATGAAGCCTGCCTTTAAGTTATACAAAGTCACAGGTTTTCATTGTGCACCTTTATAATCTTCAAGCTGCCAGCGTCCTAACGACCAATGGCATCATCAGTCGATATGGAGAATGTTAACCACCTGCCTAGCATCCTTGTTTGACCCTCCCCTGCCCCTCTCCTTTAGCGTCATGGTCACATTAGCTAAGTGATGCACAAACTGAAGGAAAAGAGAAACATTTGAATACTAGTGAGTACCAGTTTACAAAAGTGTAAGTTGCTTTGGAAGAATAAATTACTTCTAAGGTTGGGTGTCCTACTTGTGAGGATATTGCTGCATTATGTAAAACTATTAGAATAGTTTTTACAGTTTAAAATGGGGTGACTCCAGACTGTCAATGACTTTTTATGGGTGCCTTCACTGAAAAAAGGTTGAGAAACACTGTCATGAGCCAATAAAATACTACACTTAGAGGCCCTTTTCTGTTTTTTTTTTTCATGCACTAGCTTCACAGAGTTCACTCATACTCTTGAGATAAGCTTTTCCCCTGAGTGTTTATACTTTGTTTGTTGCTTCCCCCATCTAAAGTCTTCATATTGTTCTCAGTGATTATTTTAAAAACTTATTGGACTGGCCCTTTATCAGATATTGAATGGTTTCTATCCTGTGTGCTTGCAACATATGTTTGTTTTGAGAAGCCAAGAGACAGAGGGTCTCACTAAGGGGTCAGAGGTGCCCCATCCAGGAGACAGGAGGTCTTGTTCCACTATTTAGATTGGCTTCTATCGGGTGTCTGGAGAACCCCAATCCATAGGCCAGAATTGGGCTGTGCACTTGTGCAGCAGGAAGCTGCAACTAAAGGCTAGGAGATGAATCAGCAAGTGGTAAATCAGCGCAAATCTATTGATATATAGATAATCAATGTGAAAAAGCATTTATGTATAAAAACAAAAACATTCATATCAGTGCAAAAAAATCAATGAAAGAAATAAATAATGTAAAAAAGTCCAAAGAAATTCATCATACATAATGTTCATTCATTATTATTTCTAAACGTCCCAAAAGAAAGTCCAATAAAGTACAGAAAAGTGCAAATTAATCTTCTGTGACAGGTGAGTGCTAAGATAACACCCTGAGTGCTGCTTCCACCAATCACTCCAAACTGACCCACCAGATGGAGTGGCTGGTAAAGTTATAAACCTGCTACTGTGCCTTTTATCAAGAATATATTATGTCCAGCGTGCAGGGCCACAATTCGCTCTATAAGATCCCTATTATATAAACATCCTCACGTAGAGCACGTAGGGATAGATCATGTATTGGAAAGAAAAAAGGATCCACATAACGTAATTCCGTAAATAATAATGTCAGTTTATTAAAAGCTAAATGTTAAAACTCATATTCTGAAAGTGTCTGCCCGACACTAAGGGTTCCACCGTGTATCTCAGTACATCCTATGCTCTTCACCTCCGGCTGTCACATCTAAGCCGCAAGCTTGAATCGAGTATGCGCGGCAGTGTCCAAAGTCCTAGTCCTAGATTTTTCAATAGACACTTATAATCAATAAGGATTTGCACTTGCACTTTTTTGGGATAGGATATTTTTAGAACACTGTAGTACACAGGGTAGATTTGCGCTGATTTACCACTTGCTGATAGATCTCATTCTGCCCAAGTCTGCAGCCAATTAGCAGCAACTACATACTTTAGTACACTTTTAGAAAAATTTACTACCATTGATTTTTGGTGCTAGATCAAAATTTTTTTTTATCATTCTCAGTAAAGGCTAGGAGAGCCAAGTGATCCAGGAGAGCTGGACAACACAGTCAGAGGGACTGGTAATTGGAGAAGTGGTGATGCCAACAAGCGAGCCAGGTGGCTCAGCATTTTCATTGTTTGGAATTTGTTTGGAAGAAACCCCTGCATAGACAACTAATGCTCATGTGAACTTTCCATTTATTTAATAAAAGTGGGCTGCCATGCCCTAAAATACAGTTTTGGACTGGCGCAACTAACTGTAATTGCACCTACTGTTTGAGTAAAATCTACCCGATACCACAGGTCAGATAAAATATTAAGAGTTACATTTCAGGATTCGATTAAGTGCTATAGGGGGGTCTGAATTCTGCTGTCCTCAGCCTTCAACATTTTCAAAAGTGTCCAATGCCTGCATCCCTGTAATGTGCTGCGGTTCCACCTGCTGGACCTACCTCACTACAAGCCACAGTGTTGATGGAATGGTCGGAAACAGGATTCAGTGGGTGCAAAAGTTAGCATTCAGAGGCTTATATTATATGTCAACGATTCGGAAGGGTTTAGGTTGGGTTTTAGTGTTAGAGATATTTTAGATGTTACTGGGATTATTAAAAGATTTTAAATTGTTAAATTACCAGTGCTGCTTTCTTGCTGACAGTAGGATTACAATATAAAGAAGGACTATCCTACATAACAGAGACATTTGGAAACTATGCATTAATAAATGAGGCTTAATGTCCACTCCAGAGCATGGAACTGCCGGCATGACATCACTGACATCTTATATCCTGGCTCGGATGAAGAAATGTGCAGTCCTGTTTATAGCAACTATCATTTTTCATTTTGTTCAGCATGTTCCTGGAGAAATTCCTCTTTATAAGCTACATTAAAATGATATGATCTGGCATTAATCCAGAAAATGACAAGCCCTGGAAGTTGACACAAAAAGACAGCAGCCTCCAGAGAGAAGGCCGCCATGGAGAATTTTGTTAATTCCCTCTTGTGGGCTGGCAAGAAAATAACTACAGAAATGAAATGAAATTATCTTGCTCTGCTTTGGCAAACATATCTTTTGTCAGTGGGCCAGACATGAATTCACTCATATACTTGTTTGCCATGTGAAGGTCAGGAGGAGCCAGGATACTGGTGTAGGCTGTCAGCCGGAGTGATGCACAGAGGGGAATAGGTGGTAGAAGGACACTCACAGTGTGGTCTCTGTGACATGTGATATTTTCTGAGATGTTAGAGGGGGCATTCCTCATCACTACTGAGGAAAGAACAACATTTATATTAAAAACTATACTGCTGGAAGCCAAGTTATGTGTGTATGCCATGACTCATGCGGGCTTATTTGGTAAGGCAGTACAAACAGAAAATGTGATGTGCAAAGTTTAATAATATTAGGAAAGACATTGACTCCATAAAAGCCTGCAACTGAATGTAAATTAAGGCCATAGTTCCCCCAGCATTAAAAAGATTTTATGTATATATACATTAAATTGGCAGGTATCTTTGGTCACATGATGCGTGGGGGGTCTTCTTTCTTCCCCTCTGTCCTCGGCAGTAGGCAAAACCTGAATGTTGCAGTAAACAGTGCCCATAATGATGATCTCTGCAGTATTTTCATGCACTATGCAGCAGAAATAGAGATATGTCTATGTTCAGGTTCTAGATGGTTTCCATATACCAATAAAGTGGTGTAACCACATGTTATCCTTACATAATCTTAGCAAACTCTTGCTTAAAAGAAACAGGGTACTTAGTTTCTATATATTGCAATAAATGTTCAAGGTGGCCAACTTTGTCAAAGTGATCCCTGTCTGGTCAGTCCCTAGTCCATCTTTCAGATTTTAGGCTTCCTGAAGACATCCCATCAGTCACGAAATGCGGGCTTCCAGTGAAATTATTTTTACTGGCACGCACTGACTCCGTGGCTAAGTGGAGTAGGAATGGCTTCCTCACTGTTGGTGAAATAGTCATTCCAGGTGCAATTGTGAGCGTGTTTCTTTTTATTTTGAGAAATCTTCTTCATATCTATTGGGCAGTATTTAATAAAGATGGTGCGCAATGATACTCTTATTGGTCTGTGTTTCTTATGATTTTAAACTGGAGGTCAACTAAATCCAAGGAGTGGGCACCTCCAAAAGGGGCACTCTGGAGAACACTTTTGATTTGGACATCGACGGTGGTGAAAAGTCAGCATTCAACAGTTACTTAGTGGAACAGATTGGACATTTTATTTAAGTTTTTTGGCACACAACACTTCAGTCACAGACTTTATGATTCATTTAATTTTTTTGGGCTATTTCATGTTTGATTTGCATTTTTGAGAACTGTGGAAGTGCGTTTAGGGGGTTATTGCATTTGTTTGCATGCAGCACGTTATTAATTCAACACTTTATCATTTTTGATTTGGTTAATATGTGAATAATGATCATATAAAGACATTAATATCTTATATCTAATATATTTCACATATTTTCATTGAACTTTTATCAGAGAGTGCAGCTCTCTTTTTTTTTCTTTAGTGTTTAGTGGCATGTTTAAGCTGGCCAGCTTCGTCAAAATGATCCCTCTCCAGCCAATCCCTACTCTTTCTTTTAGATTACCAACCTCTTACTTACTTACATACATACAGTATACTTAAAAAGAAAAAATGGTATATCGGAGGATGAAAAGCTAAGAAATATAGCAAAATTATTTGCTGATAATAAATTATATAGTTAAAATGGTATATTTAGGTGATAATTAAATTAAATTAACAAAATCATGTGAGCATAAATAATCTCTATTTTTTACATATTTTTCTAAAAGGGTCTATTAAACTAGTATGGTTAAAAGAGGAAAGAGACTAATATATAAGTGAATCACATCCTATTAATTCCCCACCCCTCCAAAAAAAAAAAAATATATATATATATATATTGTGCCATGCTACTCTACAACAACAACAAAATAAAGATATGTATGCAAAATAAATATGATACAAATACCACAAAAAATTATAAGGTTTAAAGTGAATCCACAATAATCATTAAAAGCGTGCAATAAATATAGTGCAAATCTTCTTAATCTATACTCCAAGGTGGTGCAAAAAACAAATCGTGCTCCCCACACAGCTCAGGTCACTTACCAAGTATGAATGACCACAAGTTATAATAGTCACACAAGCATGTTGTTACATTAAGGTTTAATGGCTCCACAGGCAAGTCAAATCAGCAGGAATGCTGCTCAGATTCCACATCAATATCAGCAGGGGGTGATGGAATTATAAGTCCAACCAGAGAAAGTACTTCCGTCCAAGGCCACGGTGGAACGTACGCCTCACCCGTGGACCGCACACGGTGTAGTGATGTCAGGGGGAGGTAATGCATTTGGGAGCATGCGTAATAGTGCTCCTTTGTCAGACAGATTAATCAATCCGAAACGCGTTACCTCCCCTGACGTCACTACACCCCGTGCGGTCCATGGGCGATGCGTGCATTCCACTGTGGCCTCAGGCATAAGTACTTTCCCTGGTTGGACTCTTTAATTCCATCCACCCCCCCCCCCCTTCCTGCTAGACGACCGAGGGAGACGGAGCCACAGGGTTAAGAATGGACCCCGAGTGATGCTGTCACATGCCTGTTTTACTCATCCATCCTGTAAGTTTTATATCTTTTTGTGCCAACAAAGGTAGTCTATGCTGCACTTAGAGGTGCCTTCTCCATTTCTTGTCCTGTCATTGCCATGTGACTCTTGCAAATAGCCTCCATCAGCTGCTGCTCATGTGAGTTCTCACAGGAGTATTGTCTAGTGTTCTATGACCATAAACATCCATCAGGAGCAGATGCAACAATAAAAAAAATTAGCTACAAATACTGGGGCTGAACCCCACTAATGCACAGTAGTGTTGGGTTGGGTACTTTATGCTGACTTGCAGTTGTGAGTTATGGCCCAGCGACTATGCCTGCTACCTTTACATAAGGAGAAAGAAAGGTTGTAATGTATGGTGGTGCTGATAATGATTGTATTCAATTTGCATGGTTGCTGTTCAGGTGCTTGCCTCATGCTGGCATTTAGGGATAATACTGGTGAGGTAAACCAACCAGTTACACCCAACTGCTAAAGCCACCACAAAACTGAATAATGGAGTCATGCAAACTTTATGTTTTCTAAAATAGTGTATATGTGTCTAGTATGTATGTGCATGTGTATTTGTGTGGTGTAAATGTGTAGTTTTTTTTTATTAGTATGACTGAGTAGGGTATAAGATCCTTAAGGGCAAGAACTGATAAAGTCAATGTTCTCTGCAAAACACTTTAACACTGTAAAAATAAAATAAACTGATTTTAAAAGTCTATGTTCTTTGCAGAACACTTTACCACTATAGAAAAGGCAGATATTACATATTACATTCTAAGTCAAAAATCTCTCAACCTAAAATTTTAAATATGTTAAAAAGAACTGGAGAAAGCTAGAATTATTCTTTAACTTGGTATATGATCATTCCTGACAGCTACAGGTTTGTAGGCAAAATTCCAAGACTCCAATGTAATCCTATTAATATTTTACCAAGATCCCAACCTTAAAACCAAAGCAACTTAATCAAGTTGACTTGTGCTTTCTGCAAGATGACTTGTGCTTTCTGCACGATCATTTATTTCTAAGATAAATCTTTCCTAAGAACATTTGTCTCTGGTGAATCAAATGCTCGTATCTGTCTCCCACTACCATCCTAGACTGTGTGAACTGAGATCCTTCTCTTTACTGCAAGTAATCTTCATTTTTTTTTCTTGAGAAAACAATAATGCACCAAATTCAACACACAATTAATCTTGGGCCCCGGGTACCCTGTGGAGAGCCTGTGGACTGCAGCACAATAGATGAAAGTATTTTATCTTGAGCGTTACCCTCTTGACCCCTGCCACCTTTTTCATGCACTGTCTCATCCAATACCATAAGGAAGACTAGGGTTTAGCTCTGATAATCCAAGAGTTTTGATTGAATTTAGGGGGGTTATTAGGCTTGATTGTAAAATGCCAGTTTTTATGAGGTTTCACAAACAAACTTTCTGTTAATTCTCTGTTTTACTGTTTAGTTAGGGAACATAGTATTTTAAGGTAAACATATCACAAATAAAGGGCAATTTAAGTTTGACATATGATGAAAAAATACATAATTAAAAGCTATCTTCATAAAAACTTCTTCTTCTCAGTATAGTCATAGATATGGGCAGTTAAATTTATATGCAATGCTGGCCATGAAATTTGAATTTGACACCCACACCCAACACCTACAGAGCTTTCCTATCCCTCCTTTAAAGAGCAATTGGACTGGAAGCTGTGTTAAAAAAAAAAAGGGAGGCAAAGGGCAAAGGACTAGTCACTAGTATTGCCTGTGTTCCCTGAAGCTGATCTTTTCCCCATTACTGACTTACTATACCTTGTTTTGCAATATAGCTAACATGTTTGAGTTAAATAGGAGCTTCAGTCAGGTGTGTAAAAATTAAAGTCTGCAGCTGCAAAAACTGTAGCTGCTGAGTTTTAATAAACAACTGTCCAAGGATCCAGCTCTATCCTCTCCAGGACTAATTCTTCACTGATCTTTGAGTCCCTGGTGCAGACCCCTTCACTGTGCTTTGTGAATGGTTCTGCAGCCTTCTGGGACCTGTGACGTGTCTCAGATGTTTACACCTAGGTGAGAAAAAAAATGATCCCTTGCAGCGGGGGCACAGCGCTAATTTTTTCCAGGGGAGAGGAGAAAACCTTGTACTTACCCAAACCTTCACCACCTTGCTAATGGTGCTCCCCCACAATCCAGCGGTGCAGGCCCCTTAACTGTGCTTTGTGAATGGTTTCACAGCTGTCTGGGACCTGTGACGTGTCTCAGATGTTTACACCTAGGTGAGAAAAAAAATGATCCCTTGCAGCGGGGGCACAGCTCTCATTTTTTCCAGGGGAGAGGAGAAACCCTTGTACTTACCCAAACCTTCACTACCTTGCTAATGGTGCTCCCCCACAGCGGTGCAGGCCCCTTAACTGTGCTTTGTGAATGGTTCTGCACCCTTCTGGGACCTGTGACGTGTCTCAGATGTTTACACCTAGGTGAGAAAAAAAATAATCCCTTGCAAAGGGGGCACAGCGCTCATTTTTTTCCAGAGGAGAGGAGAAACCCTTGTACTTACCCAAACCTTCACTACCTTGCTAATGGTGCTCCCCCACAATCCAGCGGTGCAGGCCCCTTAACTGTGCTTTGTGAATGGTTCCGCAGTCTTCTGGGACCTGTGACATGTCTCAGAAGTTTACACCTAGGTGAGAAAAAAAATAATCCCTTGCAGCGGGGGCACAGCACTCATTTTTTCCAGGGGAGAGGAGAAACCCTTGTACTTACCCAAACCTTCACCACCTTGCAAATGGTGCTCCCCCACAATCCAGCAGTGGACTGTTCCTGACTTCCTCACATACAGAGCAGGTTTATGGATGCTGCTCTAGGCTTGATGACATCAGGACTCAAGACCGCTATAGTGTGGGGGTGCAGGAGCTGAAGGGACTGGTCTTGAGTGCAGGATCAGGTAAGTATAACTCCTTTCATCTTTCCTGTAGGACGTAGGTAGAAATATAGTTACAAACAAGAACATAAATTTGTGACTGCATCTTTCTGTTTGTTCATTTAAAGAAGGTCGGTTTTCGAGTGATTCATTTTTTTTCTGAAAGGGGGGCGGTAGGCCAAATACGTTTGGGAACCTCTGCTCCATAGGGTGTTGAAAGGGAAAGGAAAAATGAATTCGGATCCAGTGATTAGACTGGGTATTGCCAACATCCCTGGATAATGGAACAAGAAAGAAAATTCCCCTAGGATATGGGACTTTAGTGGCAATAACCAGACCTTGAGTAGTGAGTGTATTTCAATAAATGTATTATTATACAAACAAGTTATGAGAATTCACTTCAAAAGGATAATCATTTATAAACAACATTTAAAATCACAAGTGGCCATATATTACGTCTCTAGGACCGGAGGTGGCTGAGACTTCCAAAGATAACCAGATGCGTTTCGGTCAATCGCCTTTTTCAACGGTCAGATAGGAACAGATCTCAGACCCATAAAATAGTCCACGACGGATAAGGCCACAAATTAAAAACATGCAGGTTACACCTGCATCCTAAAGAACAGCTGTGCTCTTGACAAAATCACCTAGGACTCTGCCACAGTAGAGGATATGTAAATAGCTTTTTCCACAATGAGGAGAAAGGCAGAGGGTCAACAAAAGCTGTAAATCAGTGTGGAGTGGTTACACATCAGGGATAGCCGCGCCTGGCCACAAGGCTCCCACAAGGATCCCAGGGATCGGTCCAAAAAGGAGGCGTTGTATTGTATATGTCAACCTATTGAATTCCCAATGGATATAGGTTGTATAGGAGTATTAGAGTTGGGGAGTCCCTGAGTACAGAGTATGAGAGTGTGTAATGGCGGCGCAAAAAGGGGGGCGGTAGGCCAAATACATTTGGGAACCTCTGCTCCATAGGGTGTTGAAATGGAAAGGAGACAACCTAAAACGGGAAACCTGGGGCAGTGTCATAGCACCAGCTTAAACTAGAACATGGGCAAGGATTAAAAGAAGAAACTGCATACTCATTAAGCAATAAAATCAGCTGCTGAAAAGTGCCTAAAAATGTTCACTTTAATTTATATTTTTCCATATTGACCTGCACATAAGCTATACAGCAAAAGGAACATAAAGGGAGCTTATTATACATACATTTATCAGAATACCATTTTTTCTAGATCATGGCTCTAAAAATAACAAAAACAAATGATATATAAATATTTAACCCTAATCTCATAAACCTAAATCAGTGCTAGAACTTTTAAGTCCCCACAGAGCTGTGATATTTCCCCCAGCAAACATAAAGTATTTGATAATCCTCAGAAGGTGCAATCTATTTGAAACATAAAGATTAAATCTTGTTGTACAAAGGCCTCAGCGGCTCGCTCACTAGGGAGATCTTTGCCCTTGATTCACTTAGGTCTTAAAGTTGTACTGCTTTGGGTATCTCCTAACAGCTCAAAGTTAAAAAGTGTCAGAGTCAGCTGTTTTTCATCACTTTGTTTTGCTCACTTGACTCACTCTAATTGATAGTGTTTCATTGTAGTAGGTTTTATGATGCAGCAATAAGTGCAGCTGAACAACCTTTTTTTTTACTACAATGTCAACACTGGTTTTATGGATTTTTTTTCTCTGCCATGCCATTACCTCCCATACTGTGAAGTCATTCCTTGTCTGTCTGCCAGGCATGTCATCTACATTGAGGAGTAAAGTCCCCGCTAGTAGGTCTGACCCCACTTGACCCCTCACCGTATTTTATAGCTCCTGAGCTTCCGCATTATAGTTACAGTATAGTCACACCTGTTCTCTAGCAGAAGTTTGTGTTGTATGCTCAGCTTACAAAAAGCAATATTATTTCTGGACCGTGGAGTTTGCCCATATTGCAGGAATTGCATTTTATAAGCGAGCCCATAGGGATACATATATGAAGTTGTGAACAATGAAAGGTTTATTTAATTTTATTATGTGAAGAGTACCCCCCTGATTCAACCAACATAATAAACAACAAAGTGATCCCTCGTGTTTTCAATTATTTGTAATAAATTTTATTTATTACAAATAAACATTTAATACAGGATAAAATCCATGACACTCTTATTAGAAAGCCAAGCACTTTCTACATATTTAGAAGCACCCTGTGTATAAGTCAAAGAGTCAGATGGTCTCTTCACTGCTAAAAGAAAATGATTCTGTAGTCTATGTAATCTGATCTCCCTGATATTTGGATCTATTTTGCAGAACACCGGTCATCTTGGCTCTAGAAAGCTCCTGCTATTGCCTGCAGTTCATCAACTGTAGATAATAAATATTAAAAAAATCACCTGTAATATTTCATATTTGTCTTTCAATTAATTAAATAAGAACATTTTAAAATGTAATTTTTTAAATAATCAATATAGGTAATATAATAATGTATATTGAAGTAATTATTAATTGTAAAGGGAAAAATATTGTAAAGTAAAGGTGAGAGAATATACTCATAAATGTGTCTTCCAAATATATAGGAATCATACATGCATCTGCTTTATATTCATGAAATTGTAGAAACAGCACAAAGCACAATGCCTTGATGTATTTTGCTGTTGCAGCTTCATCATAAGGCCTTATGCACTAGGCAGCGGGGATGCCGATGCATGGGGCTGGTGGCACCGATTGTCGCTGGGCACCCGCGATCGTTCCCCCGCTGAGAGAGAAGGACGGTAAGCTGTTGTAAACACAGCCGACGGCTCTTGTCTCTGAAATTATCACAGAGCGCCTGTGATTCTTCTATATAGGATCACAGGTCTCTGTGTTCATTTCACAAGCCCCTCCCCCCACAGTTAATAAACACTCCCCTAGGCTCACACTTAACCCTTTGATCACCCTCTAGGGTTACTCCTTCCGTGCCAGTCTCATTATTATAGTAACAGTGCATATTTTTAGCACTGATTACTGTAGTAATGTCACTGGTCCCCCCCCAAAGGCTCAAAAAGATCAGTTCGGGGTCCGATCTGTCTGCCACAATATCGCAGTCCCGCTATTACTAGTAAAAAAAATAAAATAAATAAAAATGACAATCTTTCACTTAGTTTGTAGAAGCGATAACTTTTGAACAAACCAATCAAAATACGCTTATTGCGATTCTTTTTTTTTTACCAAAAATATGTAGCAGAATACAAATTGGCCTAAAAGGATGAAAAATTTTGATTTTATAAATTTTTTTTTTTTTGGGAATGTTACAGTGTATAGCAGAATGTAAAAAATATATATTTTTTTTCCAGAATTGTCGCTTTTTTTGTTTATAGCACAAAAAATAAAAATCGCAGAGGTGATCAATTACCACCAAAATAAAGCTCTATTTGTGGGAAAAAAGGACATCAATTTTATTAGGGTACAGCGTTGCATGACCGCGCAATTTTTCGTTAAAATAACGCAGCGCGGAATCCCAAAAAAATGGCCCGGTCATTAAGGGGGGCAAATCCTTCCAGTCCAGAACTGGTTAATGCGAATAGAGATTATTGCCATCAGCATGGCTGGGAAAACCTATATGGTGTTATGTTGTTGTTTTTTTTTTTGTCTTGGAGCCTCTGGTATGCTTTGAGCTTTTCTGTGCCACCCATCTCCATCCTACTAAAATCAACCTGTAGAGAGTGAAATCTTCTTGTTGATTACTCAGCCTTCAGAACTTTCATCTTAGCGCAGCTTGTACTACCTACGGGGTCATGGAGGGAACAGAATGACAGCTACCAAGTTTCCAAATGTAAAATCAAAAACCTGGCAGCTCCAATATTTCTCCCTTCGCAAATCACATTTTTTTTGTGAAGATCACGTGCATAAGACCTGATACAAGATACAGGTAGGTCGATCACACACTAGCCTGACCTCTGTGATTCCATTTTCCATGTGCTTCTATAAATGTAACATTATCGGACCAAATAAAGCATTAGCCCTGGGCCCTCCAACTGATTGAACTGAAGTGAAATTGGTTTGGTGAAGATGCTCAGAAGCTCATATCTAAGTTCCCAGATGTCATATGAAGCCTAAGACCTTTGTTTTTCAAGAGGAGACACTACTTTAAAGCTTATGAATCTATTGCCATTTTGATCAAATGAAAGAAAATCTTGATTTAAGGCTGATAAAGACAGATGAATTATAGAGTAGGCATTACAAGGTCCATATTGTATTTGATATTTCCCATGTAGATAATTAAAATATTGCTAATCTACAATTTGCAGCAGTCCAGCTGCTAGAGAGTGCAGAGGGGTCAGAGAGTGTCTCCACTCTCAGCACTTGCTCCTACACAAGACTACATTGAGAAATCAGACTGCCCTAGGCAAGTGGGAACGGGTGCACCCTGGCACACTACAGACTACAGCTGTGTAGTTAATATCCTTGCTACATGATTATTGTACAAAAAAATAAAAACCAAAATGGATTACTGGAGATGACATGCCGGATAATATTTATTTATATGATACAAATCATATTACAGTATAAACATTGTAAAAAAAGTTGTTTAATAAAAGTAATGATTTAAAGACCCGAACCCCTGTCAACTGTTTATTCCTTGTTTTTAAATAAGAAAGAACTACCACACCAATGAGAGGTTACTGGCCACTTGCCGACCGCCCACAGTATATATACATATATATATATATATATATATATATATATATATATATATATATTTATTACTTTGAAGTTTATTACCGGATTTATGGCAGCATCTAGCTGCCACAACCCCTGTATCATTTTTTTCTGTGGGCGATTCGGCGTCTGTTAAAAGTGATACCAGGGGCAGATTCACTTTCTGGTAATTTTCTGGTTTACCAGAGCCGTCGGTAAACCTGGAAATGATCAGATCCAGCTGATGGCTTGGCAGGAAGTTGAGTCAGGGCAAGATGGCCCCAACTTGGCTCTTTGCCCATGGAGGATCGGAGTGACATCTAAAGTCACGTCTGGTTTTCAGGCATAAATAATTTTTTTTTTTTAAGTCAAAGTGTCAAAAAAAATGTTTTTGTTCTTGTGCTTTTAAAGGCAAATGAGAGATCTGGGGTCTTTTTTACTCCAGATCTCTCATTCAAGATGGCCTGTCATGCTTTGTTATATTATAAGGGATGTTTACATTCCTTGTAATAGGAATAAAAGTGACAAAAAAATAAATAAATAAAGGGCAGTGTAAAAATAAAAAGTAAAATAAGCAAAAAAAAAAAAAAAAAGTAAAGCGCCCCATCCCTCCGTGTTTCTGCACAGAAGCGAAGGCATACAAAATTGCATTATTACTCCAAAATATATAAACTCTCTGAACCGCAAAAACATTCTAAACATTGTTTGCCCCAAACACAAAAATGTTGTGTCAAAATAAATCATCATCAGTTGAAAAATGATATGTAATATACATATATGTATTGCTCATGTAATATATATGGTTAGGATATAATTGACATTAATTAAGGGTAGACCAGGGTAATAAATAGCTTGATGAACACCAACCATAAATAAAGTGCTGGGACACTTTCAAAATCATAAATTTATGATACAGTATGTAATCAGACTAACACACAGTATACATAAAACAAACTATTAAGAATATGTAATTGATTCACACAGTTTTCACCCTAGATTCACATTATTGTTTAACCGCCTTAGCGGTATCCCCGAGCGTGACTCGGGGTAGGAATTTTCTGCTATTAGCGGTATCCCCGAGTCACGCTCGGGGTCAATGGGCAGAGCGTGCAGACAGCGCAGCGGAGCTTCTCTTACCTTATCCTGGCGATCCAGCGATGAGCTCTCATTGCTGTGACCGCCAGCCGAGATCTCCGCCGCTCGTCTGTCGGTAGGAGGACTTCCTAGTTCCGTTCCCTGCAGCAGCAATGCTGCATGGGAGCGGAACTAGGGAGGGAAATTCAAAAAAAAAAAAAAACATTGCACAAAACACATAACACATTTTATATTATATATATGCATATATATATATATATATATATATATATATATATATGTATATATATATATGCAAATATATATATATATACTGTATATATATATACACATATATATATATATACATACCTATATACACACACACATATATATATATATATATATATATATATATATATAAAATTATATTATTGATTCGATTATAATTCATGCGTTTTATATATATATATATATATATATATATATATATACACACACACATATATATATATATATATATATATATATATATATATATACACACACATATATATATATAATATATAACGCATGAATTATAATCTAATCAATAATATAATTTTATTATATATATTATATATTAAATAATAAAATAATATTATTGATTCGATTATAATTCACTTGTTTGTGTTTCAAATTTATCACATCTGGGATGTCTACTAGAGACTTGTTTTGGTCAGGTTTAAGTCAGTAATTACTAAGAATTGTAGGCCTATAATACATAACGCCAAATTTCCATGAAAAGAATTGTACCGCTTTTGGAACAGAATTCCTGACAGAATCATACCGCCAGGGAGGTTAATAGAATCAAATTACAAAGGCAACCCAACTCCTCCAGATTGGCACATCAATACGTGCTTTTGACAGGAGCTTTGCTGTGTCTCCCAGCACAATCTCAGGACCATGGAGGAAATTCCAAGAGACAGGCAGTTACTCTAGGAGAGCTGAACAGGGCCGTAGAAGGTCCTTAACCCATCAGCAGGAACAGTATCTGCTCCTTTGTGCAAGGAGGAACAGGATGAGCACTGCCAGAGCCCTACAAAATGACTTCCATCAGGCCACTGCTGTGAATGTATTTGAGAAATCAATCAGAAACAAACTTCATGAGGGTGGCCTGAGGGTCCGACGTCCTCTAGTAGGCTTTGTGCTCACTGCCCAACACTGGTGTGAATGTCTCTGACCATACAATCAGAATCCGAGTTCATGAGGGTGGCCTGATGGCCGGACTTCCTCTTGTGGGCCTTGTGCTCAGTGCCCAGCACCATGGAGCTCAATTGCCATTTGCCATTGAATGCCAGAATTGGCAGGTGTGCCACTGGTGCCCTGTGCTTTACACAGATGAGAGCAGATTCACCCTGAACACATGTGACAGACATGGAAGGGTCTGGAGAAGCCATGGAGAATGTTATGCTGTCTGTATTATTGTTTAGCATGACCGGTTTGGCAGTGGGTCAGTGATGGTCTGGGAAGGCATATCCATGGAGGGATGCACAGACCTCTACAGGCTAGACAATGGCACCCTGACTGCAATTAGGTATCGGGATGAAATCATTGGACCCATTGTCAGACCCTACACTGGTGCAGTGGGTCCTGGGTTCCTCCTGGTACACGACAATACCCTGCCTCATGTGGTGAGAGTATGCAGCCAGTTCCCAGAGGATGAAGGAATTGATACCATTGAATGGCTCCCACACTCGCCTGACCTAAATCCAATAGAGCACTCTGGGACATTATGTTTCAGTCCATCCGATGCCGACAGGTTGCACCTCAGTCTGATTAGGAGCTCAGTGATGCCCTGGTCCAGATCTGGGAGGAAATACCCCAGGACAACATCCATTGTCTCATTAGGAGCATGCCCTGACATTGTCAGGCATGCATACAAGCACATGGGGGCCATAAAATGACTGAGTATCATTTTGAGTTGCTGCAAAGAAGTTTAAAGAAAATGGACTAGCCTGCTGTATCATTTTTTCACTTTCATTTTTGGGGTGTCTTTGAATTCAGAAGGTTGATCATTTTCATTTCCATCAAATGATGTGGCATCCTTTCATTCCTAATACATTTCCCAGTCCTTATAAGTATAGATATCCAGCATGAGATTTTTCCCCATTGAGATCTGATGTGTTTTCAAAGTGTTCCATTTATTTAATTTTTTTGAGCAGTGTTTATATATATACACTCTACAGTATATGCAACAACAAGCGTTGAGGTCTTTTTAATCCTTTTTTGTTTTTTAGCAAACTTAGACCCTATTTCCCATCATGACCTCAAGAAACATACTTGTCACCTACTGGTTTCCAGATGATGTGTTTGCATTCATTTTACAAGACTCTTTTATGATACCTTTTATAGAGTTAATGTTTGAAACAATTCTGAAGATAAATTAGGCTATCATTTGTAAAGCTTCTTGTCAGCAATATGATTGCAGTTAAAATGTGATTTCATTTATGACCTATTGATTAAAGATAACATCTCTTCCTCTACTGACATTGGGAGATTGAAAAGACTCTTTATTAGCATTTATCTGAAACATTTATGTTCAGAGCCTGCCTGGGTTACAGCAATTGTCAATCCAATCAGATAAACACCTGTGGGAATGGGAAGAAAGAATATAGTAAGTTGTGTTTATTGAACGCCTCTTTGTATTTAACAGAAACTCAGCATTCTTTCTAAAACACCGTAAGCTGCAGAACAGTCATTAAAATTGAAAATAAATTTCAAGAAATTGAGTTACTTTGCTAATTCTGACCTTTATTGTTGGCCAAAGTGCAGCTTTGTTTTTTGTTGAGAAAAAATAAAAAAATAATTTTCCACTGACCAGTTGCATGCTATACAAGAATTTCAGCAGACTTCCTTTTTCCTTAGTTGTGAGTGGGAGGGTCAGCCTACTTAAAGAGACCCTGCCACTAGATAAATCCTAAAAAAGGTTTCTTACCAAGATTTGTATTTGTATACCACCTTTCTAAAATGAAATACCTGTCTCTGTTTGGTCCTGCCTTTTGGTGGCGAGCAAACAGCCTTAAAGTAGACCTTTACCATTAGCTGGATATAGATAGAATTTCAAAAGAAAATTCTTAGAAAAGGTCTTAGGCTGGGTTCATACTTATGAAAATTGGACGCGGGTTTGAGAGGATAGAGGGATATCCCCTCTTACACAAGGGATCAGGTGTCCCCATTGGAAGATTTCCCCTCTATTCATGTTCTGGTGGCAACTCATTTACCCTTACTTTCATTCCTGATGACATTGCTGAAAGAGGAGCGAATCTCCTCAATGTGGACTCACAGCAATAAAAACCTGACAATGATTCTAACTCTAACTACTTTAGTGACACTTTATATCTGATGCTGGGCCCCGCCGGACCAGAAGGCAGCTACTCCTGCAATGGACCCAGCAGCAACATTATCCTACAGATGTGTATTGTTTTGTGCTGGGTGTGTGCTCTATGCACATACTGCGACTGGAGAGGATTTAAGTCATGTGATTCCTGATGGTCACCATTAACAAAGCCAAAGTAGCTTCACATGCAGAGAGTTTTGAGTGTGCGAAAGGTATGAGGGTTGGTTTTAGACATAATGCTGGCCTAAGCACACCTAAATCGTTACATTTTTTGGGCATGGAATTCACCCCTTGTATCATGTGATTATTTTAAAAAAAGTGAGTGCTAGAGTGCACTGTTGGGGCGGCATGCTGTCGGCTTTATATGCAGAAATTCTTTTCCACTGTACAAAGCACCAAACTGGAAAAAAGGAGAGACGGTTTGATGTCTCCTGAACAATTTTCTCCCACCATTCCATGTGTGCTCTTTTACTGTACTTCAGTTCTCTTGCTGAAATAAAGGGTTTTACCACTTTCTCAGCCAAAGCCTACTACCTACCTATTTTATATTTGTTATATTATATTTTATATTTAGCATGATGTAAAAAAAAAAAAATTACAGCTTACCTTTTTGGATGTTCTCTCCTGGAACTTCCAGCAAGGAAACATTCTACTTAGTTCTCTTTGTAGATGTCAGAGAAACGGCCATGCTGCAACTGGCAACTCCGCCAGAACTTCCAATGGCCGCAACAGACTCAGGCCATAGACTCATTATCAGTGAAATGGCTGTGCTGCAACTGGCAACTTTGCCAGTACATCCCATGGCTGCAATGGACTCAGGCCATAGACTAATTCACTGGCCTATAAAAGGACTCTGCTCAGCCCATCAGATTGCTGGATTGTCTTCAGCTCTTCCTGTTTCCTGTGCATTGTTACTTCCTGGATTCCAGTTTGACCCGGCCCGTTCCTGACCTGTCTGCTCTCTCTCCTGGCTTTGACCCACGGCTTCGTCTGACCCTTCGATCCTGCTCCAGTGTTTGACCCTCGGCTTGTGTGACTATCCTTGCTCTTTTGTCCTCTGCCTGACTTGTAGTGTACCGATCCCGGCTTGCTCAACGGACTTGCTTCTGCTCAATCCCCTTGTCTTGGCGACCTGTTTGGACTGATACCTGTGTATGACCCTCGGCCTGGCTTTTACCTGCACATTGCTTGATTCCCTGGAGGCCCTGCAAGTTGTTCCGGATACCCTTGTGAACCTTTACCTGCACTCCACAAGCATCCAGTGCTCCTTGGGACACGTCACCTCCTGTCCCACTTCCAGGGGCGATTCGCACCGAGCTGCAAGGGAAGCCCTCTCAGCATTTCGGCCTCTACCAAGAAGTGATCTGACAGTAGAGCTTGGAAGCTGTGTTTTCCATAATTATCCCTGTCTGTACTGTGCAGGCAGATATCATCCCATCATTTGTACTATATTTGAACACTGTCTGTCTTAGCGAAAAACTAAAGGTTTATAAGCTAGGCTTCTCCACTGTCTGTCCATGAGAACTAGGCAATCTCCAGCCCTACTAGTGGGACAAAGCACTCAAAATTACTTGACAAATTCTTGCAGTCAGCCATGACATCCTCTTCTCAGAAACATCTAAAAGGTAAGAATTGTTTTTCTTACATTTTTTTAGGAATGCTGTGTCAATAAGAATAACACATAGTGGGGTTTTCTTAAATTTGGCTACAAAAGTGTGAACGTTCAGAAGTGACCAGAGGAGGGAAACAAAATCAGGAAAAGGGGATCACAACTTAAACATTTTGGTAATGCCCCCTCTAAGTCAGCTGAAATAGGCAATGGCCTACAAGTGCCAATATAGTAGATCCCTATTAAGCCCAAAAAAGCCTAATGCTGGGTAAGTCGGTTGTGAGCAGAACTGGATACTGAGATCTGGCAATAGAAGCACAGGGGGTACACAAGTGCCTATTTATCACACGTATTATCCCCTAGATCACCACTCATGCAGGTTACACAAAGACACCACCACTGCAATGCAAACAGGAAAATGTTCTTTCCTGCCTGACAGTTACATCACTGCTCTGCCCCATTTGAGTTGGTGTCATGGGGAGTCAATAAAAGTCAGTACCTCCCCAACATGAATTTGTGCCCTATCTACATGATACATCCTTCCTATGGTGTTTTCCAAACTCTTCCTTTTATAGGAAGGGTGCTCATTCATTATTGCACAACTCTGTCAAGTTTTTACTAATGTTTCTGTAGCCAACATATTTTTTAAGGTAGAATGGATAAGTTGGATGCGGCCACCCATTTTTAGCCCATTTTAAGGTAGCGCGGGATAACACCTTTGTTTTTTTAAGAATTAGTAAGTGTGAGAACCTTTGTCAAGTAATGGCAGATCTCACCAAAATGTCTATTTTTTTTTATTGAATTTCTTGAATTTTTGATCCTCACAACCTACTTGTTTTGCTGGAAACTCTCCCAAGTAGGGGAAAATGCTGCCAAATCTGACAACAGATCTAAACCTTCACTGCTCTAGCTAAGACCAAAAGAATATGTTTTTTGCAGGAGCTGGGCTTTAAAGTTACAAAAGCCTCCTCTGGTCAGTGTGTAGGGCCAGGTAAGTGTCCCTTGCAGCAACACTGATTTAAACTAGAGAAAGGCAGCTAAGAATCATGATATCAGGGATAACATTCTGGTATGTGAAGGAAGTTTTTCTACAGTTTAGGGCCCTTTCACACACAGTCATCTTGGAACTGTGATCCCTCCACATTTTAGTGGGCCCAGGAGGGACAGGTACAGCATCCAGGCAGCCTGTCAAAGTTTATGCCAGGCTGTGTTTGGATGGGGCTGACTGCTGTACTGAGTGGTCACCACATTTAGGACCCTGGGAACAAACTTCCTTTGTTCCCTGCCTTTGCTGCATTGTTAACAGTTAGCATTGCTCTCAGTTTTGTATGTGTACTACAAAACCTATCCCTGTCTTATGGAGACGAGGAAAGGGGGAAGTGTTTAGTAATTCCTAACAAACTTCTTGTTCTCAGGTGAAAAAGTTGATTCTCCAAAGACATAGTACTGTGAGTATTCAAGGACAGGAAGTGTGTTACTGGCAGGATAACCAGATGAGAGTAAAAGAAACAGAGCCTAAAAAAATGAATGTAGTCATCACATCTAAGAACTGGCAAGCTGGGGGTAAGAGGATTTTCCCATTATTGCATAGTTCTGTCTCACAGGGCGTATGGCCCTCTGTAGCCCCGCCCTTTCACTATATAATCTGGGGGAAGAAGCTGTTTAGGGTCAGTTTGTGTCTGTGTTTAGGGATAGCAGCCATGAAGAAGGAACAGAGTGGGAGCAGTACCTCTTGGGTGGAGAGAAAACATAAGGCCCAGGGGTTGAAGACGTTACACCCTGAGAAGTCTTGTGACTAGGTGAGCACCACAGCACCCCTCCTGTATAGTGTTAATGGGACAATTCTGTGTCATTGAAGAATACTCAATGGAAATTATATCATTCTGTCTGAATTATTACCATATGTTTGGAACTGTAGTGTACAAAAAGCAACATAAAATTTGAAACAATATTTCATAGGAAGTTAAAAAAAAAAAAATTCAATACCTTGTAGGTTACTATGGATTCAACTACAAAAGGTGACATTACTGCTTTGGGCCTGTTGGAGGTGAGAGAAGCACAGCTTATACCAGGAAGTGCATTTTGCAGCCATTTCAGATTGGGAGTGGGTGGTGGTTTGGAGATGGTAGTTCTGGTAGTGAAGTGATCAGATATGTTCCATGAATAAATTTACTAGGATGCATGGGTTACTGCAAAGTGGAACTCTTACAGTTAACTCTTAGGACCGATCCAATGGGTCTATTTATACATCTGTACGCAATATGTACTGAGGTACAATGTCCAATACCGACATCTCGGTATTGGGAAGAATTTATATATACATATATGCTATTTTTGTAGCTGTTATGTCTTTACTCCTTTGATTTTGTTTTCTGTAGGCTTATACATGTCAATAATATATTCTTTTTGCTTTTTTATATCCTCTGCTGACACCTGGAGGCGGGACCTTGGGGATCAGTGGCGGGGTCCGGTCTTTCCGGCGGATATGTGTCCCTCCTTGCCAGCGGTCCTCCGCTGGTTCCGCCGGATGTCCGGCGGGGTGTGTCTGCGCAAGCTCACGCACACCTTGGAGGGACTGGGCGTGTGATGTCGGACGCCGTTCGCGGCGTGATGGCGTCATACACGCTCGGAGACACATAAGAAGCCCGCGCGGCCTGATGGCAGCGTCGGCGTCTTTTGCACCATGCGGAGAGGAGATTTGTGAGACAGCATTCCAGGTAACAGTCACGGACCTAGTCCATGTTACATCTATCCCAATTTTGGTTGAACATTTCATTTACACTACGGTTATATCTTCCCTCTTTAGGATCTTTTCCTTTCCGTGTATGATATGCTTTGGCTGATTACTACCATATACCGATGGAACAACATATGGATATAAAGAGTGCCCAGGTCTAGAGCAGATACAGGATTTATCCCTATCTGTTTTTTTCCAAGGGCATTCCCCCCTTTTCTTTCTTCCCTTCGGTCATTCTCCAGAATTGACCTCTTTTGGAATTTGTAACCAATTTTTATGACATTTTTTTGATGCTGTATCCTCACACTCTCTCCGTATGGCTGTATCTACATGAACGTTTTTGAAAGGTGATTATTATTTTTTCTGAACATGAGTGGTTTATGTACCTTATTCCCTATCCCTTTTCATCCTCTGTTTGTTGGTTTCTTCCCCTCCCATCCCTGTCATCCTTCCTTCCCCTTCCCCCTCCCCCCCCCCACTCAGAGTTCTATTATATTTATCAATTTTTTGCATATCTTTTCATATACTTGTTAAGGTCTCCCATATCCGCCGGTGAGACCCTGTTTTGTGATCCTGCCACCCCCATTGGTCTATCCCGCCCCATGGTGACCGCAGGTAAAGTTTACACTCCCCACTGTATTATGGGCATCTATATGCCCACTGTCCTAATAATTATATTTTTCTGTTGTCTTTATTATGACTCATTCAATGCTTGTTCTATTTTTATAGAATCGGTTTTTATCCTTTAATGTTTCTCCTGAAGAAGCGGCATAGTCCGCGAAACATGTAGAGAATCTACTGTGGAAATATATCATCTACATTCCACAGTTTCAACTATGTTAAATGCACTTCAGTCAATCTGCCTGTATATTGACTTTTTTTGTTTGTCTTATATATATTGTTTTGTCTATTTGATTAACTTTTTTATGGAATAAAACTATTTTATCTATTTTTGATGTTGATTTGTAACTAACATATCTTGGTATCCTAAATCCAGAACCAATTTCCCATTTCCCAATTCCCTGTCCCATTGAGCACCTCCTATCTGGGGAGTCTGAGGTCTCTCTTACCCCTCCTTTCCCCCTTTTTGATATAGTCTAGCATCTGGAAGTTGATACCATTACGGTTTCATTAACTATAGGCCTATTTTGAATCTTACATTACACAGAGAAACCACTAAGAATATAAGGCCTTGCAACATACTGTATGTAGAGAAGTAATGTATGCCCCTGACTAGGCCTAATGGCTAAGATGTGCTAAGAACCTGTGACTGCAACAGAGTGGGTGCGATGGGATTGGACTTTGCTGCTCTTTTACTGCAAAGCTGAGTAGGGGCCCAGGCTGAACAATGCCAGCACTTGGGTGGAAGTTATGTGCTAATAGTAGGACTTCATTTTTGTCCACTGCCAGGGGCAATATATTACATTTCTGTTCTTGGGTTTAGATCCACTTTAAACATCCCACTTTCTGAGAAGTGCATGTATAGTCAAACTCTTTGGGTTTTTTTTTGGATGTAGGGATGGGTTAAAACCCATCAAGGTATTTTATGTACCATTGGAAAAATGTCCTTTCACAGATATACAGCAGGAACTTACCGGAAACCTCCCAAAAATAGGAGAATTTCCCTCTTAGAAAGCTGTTCTGGAACATTTGTACCCATAGGGGGATTTCCTATTGTCTCTTATTCTGGGTACAGCTCTAAAATTTTGTATTTCTCCCTTTTCTCAGTGATAATAGTCACCAGTACAAATAGAGTGGTGAATCTTCCCAATGGTGACAGAGACAGGAATAAAAACTTGACAGTTTAGCTATTTCTCAAGTAGTGGGTAATTTTGTGGTGCCTGGGCTTCAGCTTTAGGAGGTGTTATTGCTTTTGTTTGAACAATGTTGCCCCACTCTTGGCATTATTACACCAGTATCCCCTACTTTGCCATGTATTTGATCGCATATGGTCCAGTGAACAAGGTTAGTAAGTTTGTTCAGTGTTTGTTAGAAAAAAATATATATACCTGACTGATAAAACAAAAGCTGCAAGTATAGATAAAAGAACAATACAGAAATCTTGAATAAAATTGTCTGGAATATTAACATAGATAAAAAGTGTTATATGTAATGCAGCAAATTTACATTTTTAATTAAGCCACTGAAATTTGCCATTAGTGGACATTTAATTAGCAAATTAGTTCAAACAAGTTATTGATTTTGGACTGGCCAGTTAACTAGCAATTACCACAAAAAACGTCATTGTTCTTTATGTGTAATATTATTGAGGAGTCTCTGTACTGGGCATTGGAAGCAAGAGTCATTATCGCTTAATTAAATGCACATCCACTATAATAGCATTTAATCTGAGCAATAAACATTTTTTTCAATTCCAAATATACACTAACCTGGAAGAGCAGTAAAAAGAGATTTTGAACTTTTGTTCAATTTTGAAAGTAAACATGAACATTTTATATTTTAAAATTATGAGAGCCTATTATTTGGCACCCTCTGTGCCATTGTTTTGGCATCCTGCCTACTCTATTTATTTGTGGTGTACATCATTTAGGAATCAGTGTCTCTCCTTTGTCCCTTCTTAAAGGCTAAGTTCACCTTTTACAAAAATATAATAAATGCACATCAATTTGCAAGTGAAAAAACAAATGTGCATTCATTATTTGTTAACTCGGCAGCCTGTAAGGCATTGCACCTGTGATAAGCAGATGGCGGGTGCAATGCCAGGATCCTGAAGACACTCAGTTCAGCTGTCTGCCCATACCTTATACGGGCAGGCAGTTACTAAATTGTAGGAAGAATCAATTCACTGAGAGCTACAAGCTGTCGGTTGCTGAGGCTTACTGTAGATGCAGTTCATTCATTCACAGAACTATGTTAATGAATGACGTGGCCGTGTGAGTAGAGTCTCGCATGGCTGTGCTGTTTTTAAATTCTAGCAGTGGTTGCAGGGAGAAGATTACCTGTCTGCTGTCACAGGGAGGAGGGATCAAGGGTGGGGTGGAGAGAGGAGGCAGGAGCTAGAATATCTTACATGTTCCAATCTAAATACAGGTTGAAAATGTAACATGCCCCAAAGGTGAACATATCTTTTTAAAGTGACTCTGTTCCCAACAGTGAGAAATTAGATAAAGAAGGCCTCCATGTAAAAGAGTATTTGCTTGTCCTACTGACTGCACCACTGATCTTTGCTGTCATAAAGAGCTACTGGTGTCAAAGAATCTTCATATCTGACACATGTGGCTACTACATGCTGCAGTTCCATCTGACAGCTCCACAGGGAACAGTAGTGACTTAGCAGGTTGCAGGTGAAACCACAATGCATGGAGGGGCATCAGGCATCAACATTCAAAGTGTGCTGGATGTGAATATTCCTTGCAGTGGTAACTCTTCAGGACAGGGAAGATCAGTAGCAAGGGAGGTGGACAGGTGCTATTAAAATTATTATTTTACAAGGAGGCCTTTTTATAAATGTCATACTTTTGGTGACAGAGTCACTATAATAGCTCCACCTCCAGCCTATTACCTTAGGTAGAGATTGTACTTCATCCTTTTAGTGATGAAGGTTATAGTAAATATTGGAAGAGTCCTATCTAAGGCCTACCTTCACTCTGTGTGCGCCCATTTCATTTACAGTTAAACAAGAGATGAGAGAAAATCTAGTTTAATACACTCAGTTATATGACCTTATTTCTGGGTAGGCAACATAGGCCATGTTCTGGAGCAGCCATGCTGCCATATAAATCAACTTATGTTACTGAAAGTGACACATTGCAGACTGCCACTCTGCTGGTGCACTGATGCATAGCCCTCATTGTTGCTGTCCCTGTATAGTTTATGCATTTTTATTGCCGGAATAGTGTACTTTCATCAATTCTTCATTTGGACATGTAGAAACTAACTGCTAGCAAAATAGGACAACTGTTTGCCTTGCTCTTCTAGTCATCAGTTATAGATGTTCTGATGGAAAGTAGGTAAATTGTCTCTCATCCTCTCAAACTCTGAACTGTATGTGTCATATGTTGTTAAGATCTTGTTTGTGTGCCACTATGGCTAGCACTGGGGCAAGAAGGTGGCTCTACAAGACAGCTGGCCTTGGAAAAGAGGGGGGAGAGCAGAAAGTTAAAATGCAGTCCTGCTCATCTGTCATCCAGGATCTTATTCTAACACACACTCTACCACATCCTAACCCTCAAACAGCTGACAAAAGTGGTGCAAAGTTATCCTAATTAAATAATAAAAGTCCTAAGCCCAACTCTTAACAGCTCTGGCTGAAGTAAATACCTTCTCTTTGGTGATGTCCCCTGTAGTAAATTCTTGTTCTCCACTAAATGTCCTCAATCTTTCAGGTTGAATGAGGTGTAACAATATTATCACTGCATCACTGAGGACCATCCGGTGCCAGAGGCAAAGAAAACGAGGATATTACACATCACATGACTAGTCTTAAGACTTCTGAAACAGGTAAGTATAAAAGCGCACTACAGTGGTAGCTATTAGGATTCCTTCAATCAGTAATTCCTATTCTATGTTCCCTACTCTTGTTCCACAAGCCACAGACATATTAGGTGTCCCAAATCATTTAAGTGGAGGTGCTCTTTCACTCCCAGGATACTACTTTGGGCCGCATTGCAGCTTTTTGGGATGAATTGTAGCATTTTCCTCCACAATTTCAGTCAATGTCCAATCCAGAATTTCTCTATCTGTGTCATCTCTCTAGAAGGAAGAGAGGAAAGATTCCTGGTGTTACACATCCATGGAGTCCTATGGTGGCATGAGAGAGAGAGAGACAACCTCAGCCTGGGTTTCCACCAGGCCACACCCCCAACATGTTTCACTCCACCCCCAGAGCTTAGTCATGACTCTCTCTCTCTCTCTCTCATACCACCATAGGATTCCATGGATGTGTGGCACCAGGGATCTTTCCTCTCTTACCTCCAGTGACTCCAGGAGCTGGGATGAGCTCCATTCCTTTCTGGCACTCCTGGAGTGAATGCAGCATCACCCAGACTACTTTCCATAGTGATCGAGCCTGAGCGGCACACTAAACCAACCTTGGGTCTCTGTGTCATCTCTCCTTTGTTTACTGAGAGTGAATTCAACTATTGTTGATGTGACTTAAAATTGCTTGGAAGAAGAGTTTTCCTGTTTTCATATTGCCTGATTAAGTCTGTTTGTTAAGTGCAATTTTTTATCATATTTAATAAAAAGTTTTACCTGACTTGATTTCATTTATTGTCTGATGACCTTCACTGTCCATTTGATCTATAATTCTGCCTATACTTTGGCTATTCCTCTGCCTACTAAAATTTTACATCTGATAACCAGTTGTTGCTGGCCCCTACCTTTCCCCAGCTATAATCACACTTCTATGTCAGCAGAAAAAATATTCCAATAAAGCTTATTAACACATTGGGGGTTTGATTTACTAAAATTGGAGAGTGCAAAATCTGGTGCAGCTCTGCATAGAAACCAATCAGCTTCCAGGTTGTATTGTCATATTTTAGTTGAACAAGCCGAAGTTAGAAGATGATTGGCTACCATGCACAGCTGTACCAGATTTTGCACTCTCCAGTTTTAGTAAATCAACCCCATTGTGACAATATTTTGACCAGCTTAGAGGAACAAAATCAAGAAAAAGTTCTGGGTAAAAAAGATGATTCTAGCATAGGCATTTTACTTTGGACAATGAAGGGTGTATGCCTTAAGGCTCCAGTGGGTGGGATCTGGCCTTTTTCTTTGCCAAATCAGAGAAGAGCACCAGATCATTGACTTTAGCGTCCAAAACTATTTACTTCAACATAAAAATCCAGGTTAAAATATTCTTAAAAAAGGCTTGAAAAGCTGTATTGAGGGGAAAATCATGGAATATTCTAATCTAGGCTTTAGCATCTTCAGAGGTGGAGATGGAAAATGAACTGACACATTATGCATACTATACATTGCTAAATTTGTGGCAGCCTACTTTGCACTAAATAGGCACTAGATTTCATTGGTAGCTTGCTCAAAAAATGTACATAAAAACAAATTGTATTTTCATATGCAGCAAGCAGGACCTGACTCACATTTTTCTTGCATGTGCTTCTTTCTTAAAAAGAAAAAGAAATCCATTGTTTACAGAGCTCAAAAGCTCAAGGGGAAATTACAGAAGTCAGAGCAGTGACTTCTCCCCCTCTCTTCAAATGACTGCAGAGAAAAAGAGTCCAAAAGGAAACAACCCCTGGTTTGCTCAGTCTCTTTAGAAAAACTATACTGATCTGTAAATCTGTGTCATGGTAACGACCATCATTTTATTGTGTATCAGTAATTATTTTACATAAATAGTAGAAATAAAAGTTTATGTAGGTACAAAATGTAAGAATAGGAACATAAACGTATTTATATTTACACATATACTGACTGAGACAAGAAGATGTCTGCATATTAACACATGCTTTTAAAGAGCACAACTGAAAAACAAACATAAAAATAAACTAAAATAAAAACAGAAAAAAATATTTAAAGCAATGTAAATGTTTTGGGGTGTATTTTCCCTGTTTGAATTTTCAAAAGACATACATATAATGTCAATAAGTGACTGATAGTGCATAATCTGAAGTCACTATATCAGTATATACAGCAATTACAGTATACTATGTATACTAAATTCCAAAAAAACATTATATATATATATATATATATATACACAGCTGCAAGAAAAAGTATGTGAATTCTTAATCGTAGGTCTTCTGAGAGCTCTTTGGTGCGAGGCATCATTCACATCAGGCAATGCTTCTTGTGAAAAGCAAACCCAGAACTGGTGTGTGTTTTTTATAGGGCAGGGCAGCTGTAACCAACACCTCCAATCTCATCTCATTGATTGGACTCCAGTTGGCTGACATCTCACTCAGAATGGCTTAAACAGAAGAAAATACACCTTCTGAAGTGGCCCAGTCAGAGTTCTGACCTCAACCCGATTGAGATGCTGTGACATGACCTCAAGAAAGTGATTCACACCAGACATCCCAAGAATATTGCTGAACTGAAACAGTTCTGTAAAGAGGAATGGTCAAGAATTACTCCTGACCATTGTGCGCGTCTGATCTGCAACTACAGGAAACATTTGGATGAAGTTATTGCTGCCAAAGGAGGTTCAACCAGTTATTAAATCCAAGGGTTCACATACTTTTTCCACCTGCACTGTGAATGTTTACATGGTGTGTTCAATAAAAACATGGCAACATTTCATTCTTTGTGTGTTATTAGTTTAAGCAGACTGTGATTGTCTATTGCTGTGACTTTTAGATGATGATCAGATCACATTTTATGACCGATTTGTGCAGAAATCCATATATTCCAAAGGGTTCACATACTTTTTCTTGCAGCTGTATATATATATATATATATATATATATATATACACACAGTATCTCACAAAAGTGAGTACACCCCTCACATTTTTGTTAATATTTTATTATATCTTTTTATGTGAAAAACACTGAAGAAATGACACTTTGCTACAATGTAAAGTAGTGAGTGTACAGCTTGTATAACAGTGTAAATCTGCTGTCCTCTAAAAATAACTCAACACACAGCCACTAATGTCTAAACCGCTGGCAACAAAAATGAGTACACCCCTAAGTGAAAATGGCCAAATTGGGCCCAATGAGCCATTTTCCCTCCCCGGTGTCATGTGACTCATTAGTGTTACAAGGTCTCTGGTGTAAATTGGGGAGCAGATGTGTTAAATTTGGTGTTATCGCTCTCACTCTCTCCTACTGGTCACTGGAAGTTCAACATGGCACCTCATGGCAAAGAACTCTCTGAGGATCTGAAAAAAAGAATTATTGCTCTACATAAAGATGGCCTAGGCTATAAAAAGAATGTCAAGACCCTGAAACTGAGTTGCAGCACTGTGGCCAAGACCATACAGTGGTTTAACTGGACATGTACCACTCAGAACAGGTCTTGCCATGGTCGACCAAAGAAGTTGAGTGCACTTGCTCAGCGTTATATCCAGAGGTTGTCTTTGAGAAATAGATGTATGAGTGCTGCCAGCATTGCTGCAGAGGTAGAAGGGGTGAGGGGTCAGCCTGTCAGTGCTCAGACTATACGCCGCACACTGCATAAAATTGGTCTGCATGGCTGTCGTCCCTGAAGGAAGCCTCTTCTAAAGATGATGCACATTAAACCCGCAAACAGTTTACTGAAAACAAGCAGACTAAGAACATGGATTACTGGAACCATGTCCTGTGTTCTGATGAGACCAAGATAAACTTATTTGGTTCAGATGGTGTCAAGTGTGTGTGGTAGCAACCAGGTGAGGAGTAAAAAAGACAAGTGTGTCTTGCCCACAGTCAAGCATGGTGGTGGGAGTGTCCTGGTCTGGGGCTGCATGAGTGCTGCCGACACTGTGGAGCTACAGTTCATTGAGGGAACCATGAATGCCAACATGTACTATGACATACTGAAGCAGAGCATGATCCCCTCCGTTCAGAGACTAAGCCGCAGGGCAGTATTCCAACATGATAATGACCCCAAACACACCTCCAAGTTGACCACTGCCTTGCTAAAGAAGCTGAGGGTAAAGGTGATGGCAAAACATGTCTCCAGACCTAAACCCTATTGAGTATCTGTGGGCATCCTCAAATGGAAGGTAGAGGATTGTCCCTATCAACCACCAGCTCGGTGATGTCGTCGTGGAGGAATGGAAGAGGACTCCAGTGGCAACCTGTGAAGCTCTGGTGAACTCCATGCCTATGATGATTAAGGCAGTGCTGGAAAATAATGGTGGCCACACAAAATATTGACACTTTGGGCCCAATTTGGCCATTTTCACTTAGGGGTGTACTCACTTTTGTTGCCAGCGGTTTAGATATTAATGGCTGTGTGTTGAGTTATTTTGAGGGGACAGCAAATTTACACTGTTATACAAGCTGTACACTCATTACTTTACATTGTAGCAAAGTGTCATTTCTTCAGTGTTGTCACATAAAAAGTTATAATAAAATATTTACAAAAATGTGAGGGGTGTACCCACTTTGTGATATATATATATATATATATATAGCTGCAAGAAAAGGTATGTGAACCCTTTGGAATGATATAGATTTCTGCACAAATCGGTCATAAAATGTGATCTGATCATCATCTAAAAGTCACAACAATAGACAATCACAGTCTGCTTAAGCTAATAACACACAAAGAATGAAATGTTGCCATGTTTTTATTGAACACACCATGTAAACATTCACAGTGCAGGTGGAAAAAGTATTTGAACCCTTGGATTTAATAACTGGTTGAACCTCCTTTGGCAGCAATAACTTCAACCAAACGTTTCCTGTAGTTGCAGATCAGACGTGCACAACGGTCAGGATATATACAGTGTACATATATATATGTTTGTGTGTACAACACTTCATATAATTACATAACTATATAATGAATATATTATGTGAATGTATATGTAAAGCGCTGTGTAAAAAATCACGACACTATATAAGTACCTGAAATAAATAAATGAAAAAATAAAATTAACAATTACATCCAGTCTTTGATAGTCATACAGAGAATATTTATTTTCTTTTTTCTAAGTTTCTTCCTTTTTATGGATATAAAAAAAATCTCCCAATGGCAAATTTAAAAGGTTACGAAGCTGTGTTCTATATGTTTTCTTTATTGTGAAATGAAACAAGGACTAAGATGCCCTGATTTGCCTCCAACTAGCAAAGACCTTTTTTTTTTCCTTTTCTTGATAGTTATTGTCTTGAAAGAAAATAATTGCTTCCCAAGAAAGCTCAGCTAAATCATTTTAATAGTGTGGACCTGATTATGGCTATAGGACAAGTCCCACTTGCTTCCTATCCAATAATATCTGGCTATGCATATGAAAGAGTGTAGGAGGCAAATTATTCATTATTTCCCCCAGATAATGAGAGCGTAAGGGGTCTTTAAAAGGACGCTATCTGCAGCAGGATACTGTCAAAGAACGTGGGAACACAACTCTCTTGCATTTTTGTTTCAGCTCTGTTGATCAGAAGATTGAAAGGCCTCGTCTACCTACAGGGGTCCTCTGTTCAAGACCTACAGCACAATTCTAATCCATCCTCACCTCTTTTAAAATGACAGGCCAAACACAAAGCTCCTAGATTTAGCACGGCTTAGCATTCCTCTGAAACAAAAATCTTAATTCCTTTATTTTTTTTAACTCTTAAGAATTAATTAAAGTTGTTCTTATATGATATGGAAAGGGATATAGGCAGATCAAAATTACCTAATACTTTTAGAGGGGCTTTAATAGACTCTAAATGGATTTTTCCTCTGTAAAAACACAGGGGGATCCATTGCTGGCTGCCACGGGCTAAACTGTTCGAAAAGGTTTGCCAAAAATTAAGTCCAATGGACGAACGTATGTGTCGCTTAGCAGCAGTTTTTAAAAAGGGAAGGATGTTGCCTGTATTCTTTTCACAAGTTGCTAACCTCCCGTGGTATTTGCTATGTTGGCTCTTTAACTTGACAAGCAGGTGAGTTGACCCCGGGTATTTTTCTAGCCTATTCACAACTTGAACCTTGCCTTGGCAAAGGGCAGACCACAGACAGGCTGGGGCCTATTAATTATGCAAGGGTTGTAGATTTGCATAGAAAAGACATCTCTGCCTGTTTAACAATGACTAATCCCGCTCAAATCAGTTTAGCAATTGACAGTTATGTAAACTGGGACATAAGTCATATTGCCATAGTCAGAAGATGCAGATTTAGTGCTTGAGAAGTATAATTATAAGAGTATTTAGTTGTATAAAGATCACTGTGGTGTTTTGAAACAGCAAAATAATAATATTGGTATCTAATAATATCAAATAATTATCTTATACAAGAGTAGCTTGAAGCCTCTGGGGATAGCCTTTTTGCTATACTTTGACCAACATTCAGTTCACCCTCAGAACCCCCTCCATCTAAAGCCTTACCCCTGTAAACTTCCTGCACCTCCATTAACCAAAATCTCCCCCTCTATCTACAGTACATTCAACACCCCCTGCCATTACATATAATATATTATATTATAATTCTCACCCACCATCATCATTTATCTACCCAGCTCTTCGGAACATTGCTTTAAATTGCTTTTTTTAAAAGACCCTTTAATGGTAAGAATGATTCCCACCTTGTTCCTTTTCTTGATAGACCTATGGCATACTGCATATGGTGATAATTAAAGATGAGCCGTGCATCTCTACAAAGTATGTAGCCTGCTGCAGAAATACTGACATTTCTAAAGCAAAAATGTCATATGCAAATATACATACAAATTTCAAATTGCATGTACTTGTCATACAGGGGGCAGAAAAATTGGGCCTTGGTTGTTGGTGGTGCCTGAACACTGTAACCCCTCACAGTTACTCTTGCTGGGCGCAGGAACAGGCCCTGCTGCTAAAAATTCCATACAAAGTTTGAAATCGCATGTACTTGTCATACAGGTGCCAAAAATTGGGCCTTCGATGTTGGTGGTGCCTGAACATCGTAACCAAGCCCTCAAAGTTACTCTTGCTGGGTGCAGAAATGGGACCTGATGGTAAGAATTCCATACAAATTTTAAAAATTGCATGTACTATACAGGTACCAAAAATTGGGCCTTTGCCATAGGTGGTGCCTAAACACCGTACCCAAGCTCTCGCAGTTACTCTTGCTGGGTGCAGGAACGGGACCTGCTGGTAAAAATATAATACAAATTTGAAATTGCATGTACTATACAGGTGCTAAAAATTGGGCCTTTGCCATAGGTGGTGCCTGAATACTGTAACCAAGCCCTCGCAGTTACTCTTGCTGGGCGCAGGAATGGGACCTGCTGGTAATAATTCCATAAAAATTTGAAATTGCATTTACTATACAGCTGCCAAAAATTGGGCCTTTGGAGTTGGTGGTGCCTGAACACCGTAACCAAGTCCTCGCAGTTACTCTTGCTGGGTGCAGAAACGGGACCTGATGGTAAGAATTCCATACAAATTTGAAATTGCATGTACTATACAGGTGCCAAAAATTGGGCCTTTGGTGTTGGTGGTGCCTGAACAACGTAACCAAGCCCTCGCAGTTACTCTTGCTGGGTGCAGAAACGGGGACCTGATGGTAAGAATTCCATACAAATTTGAAATTGCATGTTCTATACAGGTGCCAAAAATTGGGCCTTTGCTGTTGGTGGTGCTTGAACAGCGTAACCCCTCACAGTAACTCTTGCTGGGCGCAGGAATGGCACCTACTGGTAAGAATTCCATACAAACTTGAAATCGCATGTACTTGTCAGTTGTCATAGAGGTGCAGAAAAATTGGGCCTTGGGTGTTGGTGGTGCCTGAACACCGTAACCCCTCGCAGTTACTCTTGATGAGCACAGGAACAGGCCCTGCTGGTAAAAATTCCATACCAATCTGAAATTGGCAAAGATCAAGTGTTGTATGTGTTCTTATCAGTCATGTAGTGGGGGCGCTGTGCTGTCATCTGACCTGGCCAAGGTTGGGTGGCGGCTATGCAAACTGGCTGGAGTGATGGGGACCTGGAAGGTTAGTATCAGCATGTTAGTATCAACTGAAACTGAAATTGGGCCTTGGTTGTTAGTGGTGCCTGATCACCGCAACTCCTCACAGTTACTCTTGCTGGGCGCAGGAATGGGACCTGCTGGTAAGAATTCCATACAGATTTGAAATTGCATGTACTTGTCATACAGGTGCCAAAACTTGGGCCTTTGGTGTTTGTGGTGCCTGAACACCGTAACCAATCCCTCGCAGTTACTCTTGCTGGGCGCAGAAATGGGACCTGCTGGTAAGAATTCCATACAAATTTGAAATTGCATGTACTTGTCATACAGGTGCCAAAACTTGGGCCTTTGGTGTTTGTGGTGCCTGAACACCGTAACCAACCCCTCGCAGTTACTCTTGCTGGGCGCAGAAATGGGACCCGCTGGTAAGAATTCCATACAAATTTGAAATTGCATGTACTATACAGGTGCTGAAAATTGGGCCTTTGCTGTTGGTGGTGCCTGAACACCATAACCAAGCCCTCGCAGTTACTCTTGCTAGATGCAGGAATGGGACCTGCTGGTAAGAATACCATACAAATTGGAAATTGCATGTAGTATACAGGTGCCAAAAATTGGGCTGTTGGTGGTGCCTGGCTCTGGCTATTGATCTCGGCTCGCTCTTGACCTCTCTTCGGATTACCCCTTTTGGACTTTACCAGCTCTGGCTAACGAACTTGGCTTGTTCCTGACTACTCTTCTGGACTTCGCTCCCTTGGGGTCTGACTCCCAACCTACTCCAAACCGTGAGTCTTTTCTTATTTGTTGTTCCCTAAGTTTGCTGGTTGCACTTTCATTTGTGGTTCGGCTGCAGGACCCTATCCGATCCTCCACCTGATACCGGGATAACAAGACTACTGGTCAGGAAATGGGAGGAGCAGTAGGGGTCTCTGGCAGGCCTAACACTTTACAGGTGCCACAAATTGGGCCTTTGTTGTTGGTGGCGCCTGAACAATATAAACAAGGCCTCGCAGTTACTCTTGCTGGGCGCAGGAATGGGACCTGCTGGTAAGAATACCATACAAATTTGAAACTGCATGTACTATACAGGTGCCAAAAATTGGGCCTTTGCCATAGGTGGTGCCTAAACACCGTACCCAAGCCCTCCCAGTTACTCTTGCTGGGTGCAGGAACGGGACCTGCTGGTAAAAATACCATACAAATTTGAAGTTGCATGTACTATACAGGTGCTAAAAATTGGGCCTTTGCCATAGGTGGTGCCTGAATACTGTAACCAAGCCCTCGCAGTTACTCTTGCTGGGCGCAGGAATGGGACGTGCTGGTAAGAATTCCATACAAATTTGAAATTGCATATACTTATCATACAGGTGCCAAAAATTGGGCCTTTGGTGTTGGTGGTGCCTGAACACCATAACCAAGCCCTCGCAGTTACTCTTGCTGGGTGCAGGAATGGGGTACTGCTGGTAAGAATTCCAAACAAATTTTAAATTGCATATTGCATACATATCATACAGGTGCCAAAAATTGGGCCTTTAGTGTTGGTGGTGCCTGAACACCGTAACACCGTTAGCAGGGTACAGGGACAGGGCCTGCTGTTAAAAATGACATACAACATTTAAATTGTATGCACCTGTCATACAAGGGCTGAAAAATTAGGCCTTGGGGGTTGGTAGTGACCTAAACCAAAAACATTGTTGGAAGCTAGCAGAATCAAGGTAGATGAATAGGATAGGCATTATACGCAGTCTTCAAGCTCTTGTTGATCAAGGACTGGTTCATTTTGATAAAAGTCAGCTGGTCAACAGAGTCTGTGGACAGACGCACTCTTTTGTCTGTCACAAAACCTCCAGCAGCACTGAACTTCTGTTCAGAATGCACGCTGGAAGCAGGACAGGCCAGTAGCTCCATTGCATATTGAGCAAGTTCTGGCCAGTGGTCCATCCTCAAGACCCAGTAACCCATTGGATGCTCAGTTGGAAAGGTCTCCAAGTCTGCTCTTGCACCTAGATAATCATGCACCATATGATGGAGATGCTGCCGATGGTTGCTTAAACCTAACAGCCCTGGGTGCTGCTGAGGACTAAAAGGCATCGGTCATCCGGCCCCCTTCTCCACCGCTCCTACTTTGGCTGAATGATGCCTCAGGAACATGTCCAGGGAATGTTGACCTCCCAGTGTCTGGAAAGGTGGTACACACATTTTTTTTCAAGGCCTCATCGATGTTTCATCCTCTGCTCCCTCTGTGAAGGCAGGATGAGCTCTGCAACTTTACCCTTGTAACGTGGATCAAGAAGGGTTGCCAACCAGTAATTATCCCTCTCCTTGATAGCACGAATCCTTGGGTCCTTTCGCAGGCTTTGCAGAATTAGGGAGCCCATGCAACGTAAGTTGGAGGAGGCATGAGCTTCTGAGTCCTTTGGGTCACTAAGGATGACATTGTCAGCAGGAGCAACCTCTCCCCAACCACGTACAACTCCTGGGGTTTCTGGGGAATCAAAACCATCCCTTGAAGACTGCTCCTCTACATCCATGCTGCCGAAATACTCCTCCTCCTTCTATTCCACCTGTGTGTTTTGTGGCCCTGCAGGAATGATATCTGCATTAAGGGGGCCTTGTGAGGAAAAGAAGTTCTCCTCTTCCTCCCGCTGTTCTGCCTCAAGTGCCCTGTCCATGATTCCATGCATCGTGCGCTCCAGCAGGTAGACTAGAGGGATAGTGTCACTAATGCATGCATCGTCCCGGCTCACCATCCTTGTGGCCTCCTCAAATGGTGACAGGACGATGCATGCATCCTTTATCAAAAGCCACTGGCGTGGCAAAAAAAAGCCAAACTCCCCTGACCCTTTCCTTGTGCCATACTCACACAAGTACTCATTGATGGCCCTCTGCTGCATGTGCAGCTGCTGCAGCATTGCCATCATTGAGTTCCACCTGGGAAGCATGTCACAAATGAGGCGGTTGGTGGTCAGGTTGAATTCCCGTTGAATGTCAGATAAGCGAGCACTGGCATTGAACAAACGGCGGAAATGGCCACAGACTTTTCTGGCCCTCCTCAGGAGATTTTGGAGGCCTGGGCATCTGCTAAAGAAACACTGCACCACCAGATTCAGATACAGAACGTGCCAAGCATGGAACATGTGTCAAGTGTCCCTGTGGGAGAGCGGAGAGAAGGTTGGTGCCATTGTCGCATACAACCATTCCTGGCTCAAGCTGTCATGGCGTAAACCATCTCTGAGCCTGCCCCTGCAGAGCTGACAGAATCTCTGCACCGGTGTGACTCCTATCCCTTAGACAGACCATCTGAAGCACAGCATGGCATCTTTAAGCCTGACTGCTTGTGTAGCCCCTTGAATGCTTAGGGAGCACTGCTGCTTCAGAGGACAATTGAGCAGAAGAGGACATGGAGGAGGAGGTGGTGGAGTAGCCAGATTTGGCAGAACCAGCACCAGCTTTTTGGAGGCATGGTGACAAAACAAGCTGCAAGACCGAACCCTGTCCTGCATCCTTCCCAGTAGAGTTACCCAGTGCACCGTGAAAGAAATGTAATGTCCCTGTCCATGCCTGCTGGACCAAGAGTCAGCAGTAATGTGCACCTTCCTGCTGACCGCTTTGTCCAACAAGGCCAAAACACTACCTTCCACATGACGGTAGAGAGCCGGAATGGCCTTACGAGAAAAGAAATGCCTTTTTTGGGACCTACCACTGTGGTGCAGCACATTCCACAAATTCACGAAAGGGAGCAGAGTCTACCAGATGAAAAGGCAGCAATTGTAATGCTAGCAATTTGGCCAAGCTAGCATTAGGACACTGAGCATGTTGACGGCTGGGACAGTATTTCTTTCTACGGTTCAAAAACTGGGGTAGTGAAATCTGCCTGCTGCTCAAATCAAGCGGTGGTGTACTGCTAGCAGATTGGGTGCAAGTCTCTGTGCCACTCATTGCTATACCATCATCACTCTCAATGCTGGTATTTGAGAAGGCATGAGGTATAGTAGGGTTGGAGATCACAGATGAGGAGCAAGGTGATGTATGCTTGTTTTAATCTGGTGGCTCTTCCAGGTGCTATTGCCAACGGACTGCATGGCAGGTCATCATATGCCTTGTCAAGCATGTGGTGCCCAAGCGGCTGGTGTTCTGGCCATGCTTGATCCGCTTCAGACAGGTGTTGCAAACAGCAATCCTGCGGTCTACTGCACATGTGCTGAAAAAAGCCCACACTAATGAACTTTTTGGAGTCTGCGGGGAGTTTGCAGCACCCTGCACCTGTGGAGCTCTGTGCTGTGACACAATATGTTGGCTACTGCTATGGTGGCCCCTGGAGCACATCCTGCCTTGTTGGAGTTGTGCGTCCTCCTCATCCCCCCCCCTCTTCCTCCTCCTCTATCCTGTCAGGCACCCAAGTACAGTCAGTGACCTCATCATCCCCTCCCTCCTTGTCACTGGAGCAAACTTGGCAATATGCTTCAGCTGTGGCAACATGACTGCTGGTTTCTTGTCTGTCATTGTCACCCCCTCTCTCTAGGCTCACGTTATTCCCTTCATCAACCTGGGAACCAACATCACAGCTTTCAAATTGCTGCGCATCCTCCAGCAGTCACTGACACTATGATTGAATAGTTCAGGTGATTCCTCTGTGCATGATGGTAGGGGCGACAGAAGGAGTAGCTGTGGAGAAGGAGCCTGTGGAAGAGGCTGCTTTGGCAGCTGCAGTGGAAGGCAAACTACTGTGAGCATGGGTGTCAGAGGACGAGGAGGATGAGGACGGCTTATTAATCCACTCCACCAACACTTCCACATGTTGTGGCTGAATAGCATGGGCAGCACTGGAAATAAAGGACGGACGTGCCCCGCCTGCAGAGCATGCACTATGTCGACTGTGACCACCACTTTTCACAATGGACACAGAGGCTGCTTGCCCTCTTTTCGTGGCCTTTGAGCGTCAGGGTCTCCTTGTCGGCCTTTCGGACATGATGTTGATACAGATCAATATAGGGTATACGCAACTGACTAATAGATACTCAATGACCTGATATGATGTAATCAATAGTCCTATAGATGAGCTGTACTGCTTATAGGATGTACGCAAGTGACCGATTAACAATACTCTCACTGATATGTAATCAATAGCCCTATAGATAGGGAAAGATGTAATGGGTATACAGTATACGCAATGACCTGATATGATGTAATTGATAGCCCTAAATATAGAGATCTATGTATGGTCTATGGTATGCACTACTGAATATAATTCTCACTATCTGATCTCTGAACTTGTAAAAAGCACAAATCTATCTCCCTTCCTACACTGCTAGGAAAGTAGGAATGTCTCACTGAACTGTCTGACAAACTGCAAAGAAACAATTCTCTCCCTGCCTCAAACATGTTCCTGTCCCTCCCTACACTGCTAGGAATGTCTCTCTGCACTGTCTGACAAACTCCAAAAAAAGATACTCTCGCCCTGCCTCAAACCCATTCCTCTCACTGTCTCCTCGCCCGCACAATCACACTACACACTGTTGCTGCTCGGGCAGCCTTTATGTAGTGTGGGGCGTGTACTTGGCCCCTAAGCCATGATTGGCTAAAGGCAGTCTGCCTTTAGTCCAATCATGGCAGAGATCATTTGATTGGCCAAATCATGGGGTCAGGGTTCATGCTTTTTGCCTATCACATAATGTGCTGCAAGCGCAGCACGCGCGCAGGGCATTATGGGATCTCAAACTTCCCGCGAAGAAGCACATTTGTTCGTCATTCGACCAACGACCGATGTTCGAGTCAAACTTAGCTTTGACTCGAACTCAAAGCTCATCCCTAGTGATAATAAATATTGATATTTTAATAAGAGATTACGAAAGACTGCTTAGATGCATAAGTACAAACTGATGGCCTGGAAGCATATCTATTGGCCAGCTGGCACAAAAAACAGGTACACCTGGCTTGACCATGCACCCAGTTTTATGTGAATGGGACCGGGAGAAAGTAGGAGGAACAAACACCTCCAACCAACAACTTATCTTAAAACAGAAAACAAAACAAGAATTTATTACACCTGCTATCAGTTGACCCCCCCCCCCCTTTCCTGGAAGCAGTCAACCAAAGGCCTTGTGCTGCTGTATAGACCTGAGACTGTCCTCCGATTTGGCCAGATGAGCTAACAATAATCACACACCCAACTAGCACTTTTTTCTTTATAAATGAACCATCATATTTAGCCAGCTCTACATGGATTGAATTTCTTCTACTGATTATCTATTGATGTAGATGGCTATACCAATGTCTATAGAGACTTGAATCCTTGTACTTCATGTCTCGTTAATGGAATAATGGAATACGCATTAATGTTCTGGCTTGGGAAAAAGATGCCTTTACATAAAATGACAAAGTAAGATGTATGTGGAAAATTGCATCGAAGTTCCTAAGCATCGATATTATTTCCATTCATTATCCAGATGAATAATTAAACATACACTACTTACGGAAACTGGAAAGGCAATATCGTGACCCTAAATCTACAGCTTACTGGAAGAGAACTTGAATGTTATCTTTAATCTGCCAAAGACCCTAGCAAAGAAGCCGATATTGCGGCTACCGCATACACAAAGTGTAGTGACTTATTATTAACTGAGGAACTATAAGGTGTTCATACAAATATTTATAATGTGTACCTAGTATAAGATGTAGTACTATCCGGGGTATTCCTGCCAGACTATCCTTATATATGTTACTAAAGTATAGCTTTTATAGGCTACTTTAGGGTAAAGTATTACTTGACGTTTGAGCAGAACTAATGAAAAGGAAAAAAATATATATTAAAAAGGTTAAAAAATTCAAATAGTTATTTGCCTTTGTATACTTCTTCCTGTTTATGATGTTACCATGGATTAAAAAAAAAAACATGATACTCTCGTGTCCAGTTAAAAATGAGTTTCAAGTATGGATATTTTATACAAATTAACATTGGTCCTGTTTGGATATACCTGACCAATGCTCCTGGAAATAACTGAAGAAGACAACCCTACATCATTGACCTGGGTCCCATGCTGAGCAGCTGCTCTGCTGCATTTTGAACACAGAAGAACAGCCGCTCAGCAGGAGCGCCATTCAGAGAAAATTTTACATTCTCCAAATTAATGGAAAGTGTTTTCTTTTTAGAAGAGGTGGAGAGGTGGGGTATTCATGTCATGCTCTCCACCTCTACCAATCAGAGAATGCTTTGCATTCATTAAAAAAATGCAAATAATTCTCTGAAAGGCGCTCTTGCTGAGTGGCCGACCTCCTGTGTTCAGAATGTGGCAGGCCAGCTTCTTAGCATGGAACCTGAAAGCAAGTGGAGATCAATGGAGTAGCAGTGTCTACGTCAGTGATTTCCAGCTTTCAGGGGCATCCGTCAGGCATAATATATATATATATATATTTTTTTTTTTTGTCCTGTGTCATTGTGCCTCTTCTATGACTGACCCAAAGCAGAGGCATTGTGAGCGGGGGACCTGGGGGATCTGCCTTGGTGCCCTGGGTGTGTGGCTGTGCCCCCTGCCTTTTAGGGGCCTCCCCTCTCTTTTCCATCTTGGCCTCTAACTCCATTTAGATGCAACCTCTGGAACCCATGTAGCGTAATTTGCACTCAAATACTTCCTGAAGAAGCCATTTTTGGTGAAACATGTAGAAGATATCAGTGCATTTGGAACCATAAATCTCATAATAACACAGGGTGAAAACACCTGCTTTGTATATTGCAATAGTGTGTGTACGTATAAGGCTTTTTAATCTTTTGTAAAAATAGAATTTGTTTGGGGGGGCTTGTCCAAGATGGCGACATGAGCTTCAGCTCAAGCTCCCCTGGGCTGCTGGCTTTTATCCTGCTCCTAAGGGTGTCATTTCTCTCTATCTGCCTCCCAGACATCTTGATAAGACGTAGATCCTCGGGCTCAACTGTTGGTAAGGGGAAAAAGCTTTGCTTCTCACCGATCATGGAGGAATCACCAATGGTCTCTGGCACCGACATGGAGACTGACCCTATAGAGTCGGCTGACTCCCGGGCTTGCCAATGTGATGGCAGCCATAGCTTCTCATCAGGCCACGCTCATGGCTATAATTGAGGCTATTCAACTAGACGTGGGCCTCATATTACATGACATTGACAAACTCCGCTCTAGAGTAACAGAGGCAGAGCAGAGAGTAAGTCAGACAGTGGACACTGTCACGGAGCACAATACAGCCATTCATTCCCTACAGACCTGGGTGAAGGCCCTGGAGTACAGGGCTAAAGATGCAGAGAACAGAAATAGGATGAATAACCTTCGAATCGTAGGCCTAGCGGAGGGATCGAACCCGATGGGTTTGGTGGAAGACATGTTGCATAACCTGCTACCTGATGCACACTTCTTTCCCTACTATCCCTACTATGCTGTTGAAAGAACACACTGCGTCCCACCTAAACCCGGAAGCCCTGGCGCTCCCCCTTGAACCTTTATCCCTCGCTTGCTTAATCTCGTAAGGGATGAAATACTCAGAGCTGCCCGGGTTCATGGAGAGCTGTGCTTCCAGATTAACAAGCTGACTTTTCCTGGATTATTCAGTGGAGACGCAAAAGCTCAGGAAATAATTTGATCAGGTGAAGGTGGCAATGCGGGTCCGCAATATCAGATACATCGTTTTGTTTCTGGTGCGTTTGAGGGTTCAGGATGGGGAGATGATCCATTTCTTCACCTCTGAGAGAAGCTTCTACCTGGCTTGAATCCCTACCACCTGACGATTGACGTGAGGACCCGTGAGTTATCTGACTTAGCTTAAAAGCTGTTTTGCTTCTACTTGCTTTGTGGGTATAAGCCAAAGTACTCATTTTGACATGCATGTTGGCAATACCCTCATGGCAAGTGGATGACTGCCTTGCACCAGTTGTGCCTCAACTGTTTATCTATTGTAACCCAATATTGTGCCCCTGACTCAGTCAGGAGTATTCTGCAATAGTTTGCCTTTTTTTTCCTCTGTAAGAGGTGCTACAGAGGACACTGTGGTACGTCCTTTGATGTTCTGGTACACCCTGCTTGCTGGTGGTATAACTCAGGAGACATTCTTCCTCATTTCCATACTACATGATTTCCAAGCACCTCTATCAGCTCAGTGGAAGCCTATGTTGAAGTGAGCTGGTCCACTAGTTCTGACCCCCCCCCCCCCCCCAGGACTGTTCTAAGGGGTAAGGCTCGCTTGTTGCAAACCAGCCCCTTTTTGCAGCCGACGTGCTGATTTGGGGTTGGAGACCCTCCTCCTAATGCACGACTCTGTTTTTACCAGACACCATGCTTTCTATGTTACTATTGAATGGCTTTTTTATGAATTCCATTCAGGTTCAGAAGCACTGTCCACGGGCAACTAGGTCCCTTGATCCTACTCACCAATTACTTGAACTATAGGGGTTGAACTCCCCTATAAAGAGATCCCTGGTGTTCCAGTTTCTCAGGGCGTATATCCCCACCTATGTATCCTCAAGGAGACCCATTTGGTGGGTAAAAGAACCCTTAGTTTTAAAAAACCATGGGTCGGACACCACTACCACTCTACTTTCTGCAATTTTGCGAGGGGTATGAGTGTTCTGGTGTTCAAGACACTTCGATTTAGGCTCCTGGATTTGGCCCTGTACCCGGATGGCAGATATGTTATCATTCATGCACAGATCCAATGTCTGACGTGGATTTGTGTGGGTCTATACTTACCACCACCGGCCTCTCTAACTTTGTTAAACCAGATCACAGCCAAAGTGGCGGAGTTTGCTACTGTCAATATTGTCCTTATTTTAATTTGGTCCCTGACTTGGGCATGGACAGGCTGACAGCTGATGGCTCTCAGTATTCGGGTTTGGAGGACTAGGCAGAAAGGTACGGCCTAACAGACGTATGGAGGTGGAGACACCCACAGTCCCATGCTTACACATGCCACTCTGTGTCTTATAAGACCTTTTCCCATATAGACTTTGCCTACACTGGGAGGTCTGTTCTGGCTAGAGTCAGGGACATTAGGATTTTGCCGAGAGGAATCTCAGACCACACTCCGCTGCTCCTGAACCTTGCATAGTCTTCTACCCCTTCAGACAAACTTTGGAGGCTTTCCAGATTTTGGGTCTCAAACACAGCAGTAGAGTCGCAGTTCAGGGAGGTGATAAATGGCTATTGGGCTGTCAACCCTGAATCAGCCGAAGTAACAACCATATGGGACACATTTAAGGCATTTTCCCGGGGACAGTACCAGATGATTATTGCTAAGATCCGCAGGGAGAGAACGGATGTATTAACCAGGGCTGAGGCTGAGGCAAGTATTCAGGAAGCATTTTACATATGAACCTAGGACCCTCAGCAGTATGCCTGGCTACAGGCCCTGACTGGGGTGGTACTTCGCTTCTGACATCCCTCATAATAATAAACTGATAAAGCTAACATAAGTTGCTTTATCAGTCTTAACGTATGTTTGAACAAGGGGAGAGGACAGGGAGACTACTAGCTTGGCTTTCCAGAGAGCAGGCGGGGAGGGATTAGTGTGCCCCATATTCTTGGCTCTGACAGCAATTTTCTCTCTGCCCCTGAAGAGATAAACCAGTGTTTTGTTTAGTTTTATCAAAGCTTCTATAGTTCTTGGGTGAAATATAGGACCCAATGAGCTGACCTCCTACCTCGAGACCATAGACATTCCTGTTCTTACTTCAACCTACCGTGATAAATTGGACACACCTATCTCAGTGGAGGAAATACTGAAGGCTCTAAAGATGCTCAAATCTGGCAAAATCCCTGGGCATTCCAGTAGAGATTTACAAAACGTATACAGATGTTTAAGTCCCTAGGTTGCACTCGGGGTTGACTGGGTTGATGGAGGCAGGGTCAATTCTGAATTAGATGGGGGAAGCAGTGATAGTGGTGATCACCAAAGCGGGGAAAGACCCCTCTCTATGTTCCTCTTATCGCCTCATTTCCCTCCTGAATGTAGATGCAAAGCTGCTCTCCAAGATCCTTGCCACCAGGCTGAACACAGTTATAACTGCGCTGATCCACCCCGATCAGACCGGGTTTATGCCGGGGCGTGGGACTGACATTAACATTAGAAGGCTCCACACCCACATAGCCATGGCAGCTCTTAATACAGTGGGGATCGAAAGTTTGGGCACCCCAGGTAAAAATTTGTATTAATGTGCATAAAGAAGCCAAGGAAAGATGGAAAAATCTCCAAAAGACATCAAATTACAGATTAGACATTCTTATAATATGTCAACAAAAGTTAGATTTTATTTCCATCATTGACACTTTCAAAATTACAGAAAACAAAAAAAGGGCATCTGCAAAAGTTTGGGCACCCTGCAGAATTTATAGCATGCACTGCCCCCTTTGCAAGGCTGAGATCTGCCAGTGTCATGGATTGTTCTCAATCGTCTGGGAAGACCAGGTGATGTCAATCTCAAAGGTTTTAAATGCCCAGACTCATCTGACCTTGCCCCAACAATCAGCACCATGGGATCTTCTAAGCAGTTGTCTAGAAAACTGAAAATGAAAATAGTTGACGCTCACAAAGCTAGAGAAGGCTATAAGAAGATAGCAAAGCGTTTTCAGATGTCAATATCCTCTTTTCGAAATGTAATTAAAAAATGGCAGTCATCAGGAACAGTGGAAGTTAAAGCAAGATCTGGAAGACCAAGAAAAATATCAGACAGAACAGCTCTCAGGATTGTGAGAAAAACAATTCAAAACCCACGTTTGACTGCACGATCCATCCAGAAAGATCTGGCAGACACTGGAGTTGTGGTACACTATTCCACTATAAAGAGATACTTGTACAAATATGGTCTTCATGGAAGAGTCATCAGAAGAAAACCTCTTCTACGTCCTCACCACATAAATCAGCGTATGAACTTTGCAAATGAACATATAGACAAGCCTGATGCATTTTGGAAACAAGTTCTGTGGTTCGATGAGGTTAATATTGAACTTTTTGGCCGGAATGAGCAAAGGTACGTTTGGAGAACAAGGGGCACACAATTTAATGAAAAGAACCTCTGTCCAACTGTTAAGCATGGGGGTGGATCAATCATGCTTTGGGGTTGTATTGCAGCCAGTGGCACAGGGAACATCTCACGAGTAGAAGGAAAAATGGATTCAATAAAATTTCAGCAAATTTTGAATGGTAACTTGATGCCATCTGTGAAAAAGCTGAAGTTAAAGAGAGGATGGCTTCTACAAATGGATAATGATCTTAAACACACCTCGAAATCCACGGGGGATTACATCAAGAGGCGTAAACTGAAGGTTTTGCCATGGCCTTCACAATCTCCTGACCTCAACATAATTGAAAATCTATGGATAGACCTTAAAAGTGCACTGCTTGACAGACAGCCCAGAAATCTCAAAGAACTGGAAGACTTTTGTAAGGAAGAAGGGGCAAAGATACCTCAAACAAGAATTGAAAGACTCTTGGCTGGCTACAAAAAGCGTTTACAAGCTGTGATACTTGCCAAAGGGGGCAGTACAAGATATTAACTCTGCAAGGGGCCCAAACTTTTGCAGACGCCATTTTTTTGTTTTCTGTTATTTTGAAAGTGTAAATGATGGAAATAAAATCGAAATTTTGATGACATATTATAAGAATGTCTAATCTGTAATTTGATGCCTTTTGGAGATTTTTCCATCTTTCCTTGGATCTTTATGCACATTAATACAAATTTTTACCCGGGGTGCCCAAACTTTTGATCCCCACTGTATTTGCACAACTGTTCGAGACTGCTCAGCCATCCTGGTGACTTGACTTGTCTCTGCTGCATTTGAGTAATGCAGCCTGGTCCTATTTCTGCCTCCAGCCTGTGATTGGATGCTGAAGGAGAACTCAAGTTCATAATTCTGCTCGCACTACTCTCTCCTTTTAGTAAGCATGTTCCTTGTCAGCTCAATTTCAGGCAGCACTCCTTATTACCTCCAAGTTGTGCTCTTTCCCAGTCTGAGTTATAGGGGATTACACTACTATAATGTTTACGTTACAGGGCTACTGTGGAAGATTACATTTAAATGAAAATAAAAAAAAAATTATATATATATATATATATATATATATATATATATATATACACACACACACACACAAGCATCTTTTTCTATGTTCTATATTTCATACAGGGATGTGGTGCAGGAGAATTAACCTCTGGATATATATTTTTCCTTTTCTGAGGTCCTCCCTGTCGCATCAAATTAGTTGTCCTTCTCTGCCTTCTCTGCAACGGTGTCTCTATCTCTCCTCCACCCAGAGAGGAGACACGTTAGGAAGTGTGTTACTGACCAAATCACCAGGTGACAATAAGAAAGCCTGCAAAAAAAACACAGACACCACATGTATGAATTTGTAAGCTGCAATACATGCACTTTTTTTGTTTTTGAGATTTAAAGTACATGCAAAGCCCAAACTGTTTTTCCAGTTTTGGAAAGAGTGAAGAAGTGTTTAAACTCCCGTTTTTATTGCTGTCTGTGTCCACGCTAATTCACTCTCTACTTATATAATATGTATGTAACAAATATATATATATAATGACAAATATACAAAATTAATTTTTAAGGTTAATAATGGTTCTCCTACCATTGTGCATTGGAGCACAGGACAATCATCCAGATTTCCACTGCTTTCAAAGAAAAAACGATTGGGATCCAATCACATTCATTTAAGCAGAGATCCAACAATGGATTGCAGGGTAGGGCTCTCATGTGCTGGCCGCAGAAGGAAGAAATCAGATCCTTTTTTGTCAGATGATAGACTCAATAAGTTCTCTAGGGTTGAATGTTACTGAGCTATTAGAACCTATGAATAAATTAGATAGGGTTCAAAGATTTAAAAACCGTGATTAAGTATAGGTCTAATATTTTAAAGGGTGTATGGATTATTGCAAAACTCCAAAGTAATTTAAAACTTACTAGGAGATAACTGTCAATGCTAGCAGCAGAGTACATCAAACATAATCATCCAGCAGATGTCCATTTCGATGTTTGGGAAGTTTCCAGTCCACACATTAGACAAATAGACAAATTAGATTAAAACCTAAACAGAGAACCACTGCAGAAAAATACCTAATATATACTATGTGCCACAGCAAACCAGCTGGAGGATGGCACCTCCGTGTTCTCCTACCTTGAGACAACTTCAATGTTATTTGCACGGCTTCCCCGCCGGTCAGAAGTGCCGATGTGGCGACTTCCTGATATGTTCCTCCCGCCCCACCCAGCGTATGGTGCTGTGGCGTGACATGGACGCAAGAGCACGGAGATTCCATGTGCGGGCAGAGACGACTCAGATGTCGTATTAGACATGTGTGTGAATGCACCTACTGGATAACAAGGAAATTATTGCACGAAAATTGAAATATGGCAAAATTGCCAGACAAAAAAAGAAAGAAGAGAGGGTCCATAATTATTTAGGATGGATCCCGCCTTCCATAACAGAAAAACAAATCATATTGACTAGTAAATCATTGTTTAGGATTTACCATGGAAGCACTCCTTAAGAGGTGTACTGAGGGACTGGCACTCTGCACCTATCAGTTCATACAATGAACATGATCAGATACAAATATATAAATAACTGATATGTGATAAAACATAAGATACACAAGGTAAAGAAACCTTTACTGCCTAGGGAGGAAAGGTAGGCGCTGGGTCCGGCATGCAACATGTTATGAGAAAAAAATAGCTGAGCCAAATGTACTGTATTATTCCTTTAGAAAAGGTCATTAAGGGGCACATTATCTCCATGTATAAATACATAAATGGTTCATACAGTGAACTTGGTGCAATGTTATTCACTTAAAGCTCACTGCAAAGGACAAGAGGGCCTTCTTTGCATCTAGGAGACAAGAGGTTTAATATCCGATTATGGAAAGGCTTCTTCACAAAAATGTGGAATAGACTCCTTTTAAGAGATACACTATATTGTGAAAAGTATTAGGACCTCTGCCTTGGGAATGTTTGACCATTCTTCCAGAAACACATTTGTGAGGTCAGACACTGACATTGGACAAGAAGGGCTGGCTCGCAGTCTCCGCTCTAATTCATCCCAAAGGTGTTCTATCAGGTTCAGGTCAGGACTCTGTGCAGGTCAGTCAAGTTTCTCCACCCCAAACCTGCTTTTCCATATCTTTATGGACCTTGCTTTGTGCACTGGTCCAAATCATTTGGTGGAGGGGAGATTATGGTATGGGGTTGTTTTTCAGGGGTTGGGCTTGGCCCCTTAGTTCCAATGAAGGGAACTCTTAAGGCGTCAGCATACTAAGGCATTTTGAACAATTTTTTGCTCCCAACTTTGTGGAAACAGTTTGGGGATGGCCCCTTGTTCCAACATGACTGTGCACAAGTGCACAAAGCAAGGTCCATAAAGACATGGATGAGCGAGTTTGGGGTGGAGGAACTTTACTGGCCTGACCTCAACCCGACAAAACACCTTTGGGATGAATTAGAGTGGAGACTGCCAGGCCTTCTTGTCCAAAATCAGTGCATGAACTCACAAATGTGCTTCCGGAAGAATGGTCAAACTTTCCCATAGACACACTCCTAAACCTTGTGGACAGAATTCCCAGAAGAGTTGAAGCTGTTATAGCTGCAAAGATTGGGACAACTCAATACTGAACCCCATGGATTAAGACTGGGATGTCATTAAAGTTCATCTGTGTGTAAAGGCAGGCGCCCCAATACTTTTGACAATATAGTGTAGTTCTAGCCAGCTTTGCTGATTGTTTTAAAAAAAAAATCTGGATGCATTCTTTAATGCAAGCATATAACTGGATAGTACTATTTCTAAGTATTAACACCAGAGATTGTTGATCCAGGGTATATCCAACTGTCTTAGAGGATCAGGAAGTAATTCTTTCCCCTTTTGGAGCAAATCAGATGCTTTGTAATGGTTTTCCTTTGCCTTACTGTGGATCAACTGTGGGTATAGGATTCCGTATATATGGGGTTTTTCAGTTGATTAATTTCATTTTTTTTTTTATATTGGATAAACTTGATAGGCTTGTGTCTTTTTTTAAAACTGGTTTTATATATATATATATATATATATATATATATATATATAATATATTGCATATTTTACATGACCATGCTAAATTGGCCAACCATTTAAGCCATAATACTATATATCAAGATCGGATATGCTTATACATTTCAGCGGAGCTAAAAAATGATATATTGTAGGCCCTGTAAGCTGACATAGAATTTTAAAGTGTAAAATATTTGTCCACATCAAACTATCGCAAAGCCCCGGTGAAATTCCCCGAGCTCTCAAGCTTTAACCAGTCCCTGGCCTGTAGCAAGGTGAGATTTACTAATGTGGTGCTAATCTTGAAGAGATTTCCTCCCTCAGACAGAAACCTCTTACCCAACCCACTGACTGGAACAGGTAAGAGCTCTTTCTCATTTTCTCTGGAGAATTGTTGCCATAGATTTCCATGTGAGCTCGATATGTTTCACTCTTCCACAGAAAAAATTGTTTGATTTATTACCACCCTGCCACGACTTGGTGAACCTCTCTCAGTGAATCATACATAATAAAAGTCAATCTGTCCTTGTGACTTCAAACATTCTGACTAGATAAATAGTCACTTTCTGACAGATTTGGCACACTGACAGTGAATGACAGGGGAGGCCAGGCAAGGTGAGCTCGCTGTTGTAAATATGCTTTTGATGGAGCAAAACAGTCTGTTACTAAAACATATCAGGTACTGTTAAAGAGAGCGTGGTATCCAATTTTTAAGTTGGATTATGTATACTACTTGTTTTATGTATATAATACCATCATGTTCTATGAAGCTTTACAATACAATATACAGCAAATGCACGTTCTTAACCACTTAAGCCCCGGAAGATTTTACCCCCTTCCTGACCAGGGCCTATTTTGCGTTTCGGCACTGCGTGACTTTAACGGACAATTGTACCTAAACGAATTTGACGTCCTTTTTTTCCCATAAACAGAGCTTTCTTTTGGTGGTATTTGATCACCTGTGCAATTTTTTGATCATGCGCTATAAACAAAAAAACAGCAACAATTTTGCAAAAATATTTTTCAAATTTTTTTATTTGAAATTCCCCCCAAAAAATGTAAAAATCTAAATTTTTTAACATTTTAGGCCAATTTGTTTTATGCTACATATGTAAAAGTTATTGCGTTTACTAACTAAGGGAAATATTTTTGTCATTTTTGTTGGTTTTTTTTTCACAAGTAATAGCGGCGATCTGCGATTTTTTTTTTTGCTGTACTGCGACATTGCGGCGGACAGATCGGACCCTTGACTGACATTTTTGACACTTTTGGGGTTACCAGTGACATTACTACAGTAATCAGTGCTATACATATGCACTGTTACTGTAAAAATGACACTGGCAGTGAAGGTGTTAACTTTTTTTGAGAGTGAGGGGTTAAGTGTGTCCCTAGGGGCGTGATTCTAACTGTGATTGGATGTGGCTTGAGGTGTAAGAACAGAGATCAACGGTCCTACATAGCAGAACCGCATGATCTCCATTCTTACACAGGGAAGAATGACAGGCGGCTTTGTTTACATTAGCCGCCTGCCTTTCTCCCGGTGTAACAGAAGATCGCGAGTGACCGGCGGACATCGGGTCCGCCGGGCACACGCGCAGGGGGGGGGGTCCGTGACCAGGGGAAGGCTGGCAACTTTCGGCCCAGGGGGCAAGTACAAACCAGAGGCCCATGGTGCAGCGACTCAGACCCCCTCCCACTCTCCCTCACCCCCCCCCAACTCTTCCACCTCTTGACCCCCATTCCAAGCTGAAGCCCTGCTCAAGATACTCTCTACTTACCAGCTGAATCCAGATTTCCGACCTGGCCAGCAGGGGCAGGTTGGAGGGGCTGGGAGAGCTCAGTTGGGGCTGGCCGGGGCAGAAGAGTCTCCAATGGGGCATGGAACCTGCCTCTGCTCAGACACAGTTTACACCATCAATGCTGGGGGGCCTGGGCTTTGTCCTTGTCTTCAACCCGCACTCAGGAATCCTTTAGACATGTCTGTGGCAGAAGCAGTGCAGCATTTTTATGGGGCATCAGAGTGGCCCAGGGGGCAATATCCCCCCTGCCCCCTGGCCCAGTCCTCCGCTGTCCGTGACAGAGCGGGAGCACGCCTTCGGCGGCTCGCGCTCGCTCCCTAGAACCTCACAGGCTAGCAACGTAGTCCTACGTCGCTTTGCCTGTGAGGGGCTGACCGCCGCAGTAAATAGTCGTATGGCGGTCGGCAAGCGGTTAATAGAAAATGAAAAGATACAAAGCATACCAGGAACCAGCTCATTGGAGCTTCCAGTCTCAAGGAAAATTATAAAAAAAAGTATATGAAATCTTACAGGAAAAGGGCCATCTATAATTCTCTCCATATTTATCATATTTTAAAGGACTGTAGTGCGGGAAGCAGAGTTAGGTCATGAATGCCGCTGTCAGACTCATCCACCTTACTAACCATTCAGTGTTCACCATCACCACCCATTATTACCAATTCCTCCATTGTCTTCCCATTGCCCAACGAATAAAATTAAAAAACATTAACCATAACGTACAAAGCAATTTACAACTCTGCCCCGAGCTACATCACCAATCCTGTCTCCAAATATCACCCAAACCCTCCTCTCCGCTCCTCCCAAGACCTCCTGCTCTCTAGATCCCTCTTCTCCTCCTCCAAAGCTCTTCTCCTGAGCCTTTTCCCTCCTCTGGAACTCACTACCCCAATCTGTCCTGTTATCTCCTCAGTCCACTTTTAGGTGATCCATGAAAACTCAGGGAGACCTATCCTGCATTCACCTAACAACCAAATCTCCTAGTACCCTCATTAGTTCATCCCTCACAGCTACTACCTTTTGTTTTACTAACCCCTCCCTATTAGATTGTAAGCTTGCAGGTGCTGGGCCCTCCTAACCCTCTTGTATTGAATTATATTCTTGCTGTATTGTCTGCCTTTATATTGCAAAGAGATGCGCAAACTGTTGGCGCTATTTACATCCTGTATAATAATATTAATATTGTGCATATTTTTTGGCATTGGGTTGCCATTGAAGATGTTGTGTGAGGTGTCCTGGATTCAATATTCTGTCATATGGTATGCTGAGTGCAATGTTCTGTAGTGTTAGATTTTCTGGATGCAATGTTCTGTGGTTCAGTTTTATTTTCAGGTACAAGCTCTGGGACCATCATCCTTATCCATGCTTCACTCAGGGCATATTTAGAGTTGCTCTCCAGGTACATTTCTTCTTTAATAAAATGTAACAAATGCCCCAGCCTAACTGTGATGCTGCTGCTTCTTCAAGCTGCCCCAGACAAAAATGAATCAGGAAATCTGGTCTGCTTACCATTTTTGTGGCAGTGTTTCATGTTAAAAAGTCCAATTATGCCAGCTGGCTATTAGTGTGCTGGATGAGCAGTCTCCTCAGCACTCCTCATTAGTTTTGCAGGGTGCACCTACTTGATTCAATGCCACTGCTGAATGAAGAAGACTGGGTGATAGTTGGGTAGATTTTTTTTTTTGTACAAGAGCAACATAAATAAAAAGACAGGCTCAGAGATGGGCTTTAAAATGGACAAATCATCAATCTACAAATTATTTGCCATATTTTGTTTTTTCAGAAATATTGTTGAGGTTGTAAATGTCGTTAGAGGTCTCGGTAATGGTCCCAGAATTAATAATAAGCCTATGCTACTTTTACAACATTTTATCAATGATTTGTCATTAACCCTTTTGAAGACCCTTAATAATTGTTCCTGCTTACTCATTGCACATTGATTGGCCTTCAAATGAGGAGTTTGCTATAAAATTCCTGTTTTCATATTGAGGTATTATGCTCCCTTGCAGTGCTTCAAATAGCAGGGGGTAAATGAGATCCCGTTAAATTATAGAAAAAAAAAAAGGGAGCAATACAAAATCTGGAGTCTGTATTTTACCCTAAGTATGTAACCTCATGTAGACATGTAACAATAAGAAAAAATGTCTTGGTGGGTAAACAAGAGTGTCTACCCCCTGCAGCAGTGGCTACCTTTAGAGACTGAATGGAATAAACTAGAGTTTTATCAAATATAGTAAACTTTATTAAAGAATAGTCTAAAAAGGCAAATAAGTGTAATTATAATAATACAAATAACATCCATCACCAATAAAAATAATAACGTCTTTCTAAAGAAAAGTTTCCCCCCTACAAAGACGTCAAATGGTGGCCACACCAAGCTGGTAGATGAGTCGAGGACAGAGTAAACCTCCTTAACCATTGAGTCATCAATACCGCATAATGTGTATCACCTCGCGAAAATAGCAAATCATTGCAATGTAGGTTAGCAAAAAACGGAAGTCCGAGTGGTATAATAAGTATATTAAAGACTTAGTACTGTCACTAATGTGATGATGTGAACACATCAGTTATCATTCTGGAAGAGGGGATCTCCCCTTGAAATGCATTAGCCATCTGGAAGGTCCTCTGACTGAGTCTCGGTGACCTGGTGTCTACTATGGACCTTGATATGCGTTTATCATTTAGTATACTTCTTTTTATCCATTAATAAAGATACCATTTGGGTAATGCGCTAGGTTGGTGCGCCCTCTTTTCTTTGTATAAGTGTTTCCATTGGGTTCTCCCCTGGCCCTGGGCAGTAATACCTTTGCTTCCTTTTTGAACCACCGAGATTGTGTGATACATCCAACACAATTACACCTCCCTTGAGTGCTGGAGAATACTATTGTACTATCAGTTATCACTTGTTAGTATGTGCTTTCTTCTTAGTATAGAGCAGTGATGGTGAACTTTGGCACCCCAGATGTTTTAAAACTACATTACCCATGATGCTCATGCACTCTGCCGTGAGGTTGAGCATTATGGGAAATGTAGTTCCAAAACATCTGGGGTGCCAAGGTTCGCCATCACTGGTATAGAGTATTGTGCTCGCTATGGCAAACATAAGGCAGAGAACATGCAGAGTTCAGTCACAACAGTATAAACTCGTTGACATATATGATATCAATCCAGATAGAGGGCAATGGAGATGGAAACACCTCTAATGAAGATTGCAGGTTTGCGGTTCACCCAATTAAGGCTAAATCACCATTAGGTGGTGCTGTGGTGAAAAACAAATGGTGTCTCATACTGTCCAAAAATAGCTTACTGGGAACTCAGTCAGTTCGTTGCCGCCAAAATGCAGTTTGTGAAATGATCCATGCAGTAATATATAGCTGTAACACACCCCTGACGAGTCACTGTATGACGAAACGCGTTGGGATTGGTCGACGGCTGGCGCATGCGCCGACGAGGGATGCAGCGCCCATCTTGCTGGTGGGAAATCAGACAGTTCGTTTGTAAGGCCTCTCGGAACGCTGATGACTAAATTCCTTCATGTAAGCTGCTCTTTTTATTTCAAATAAAAGCTGTTAAGAGTTACTGCACCATGAGGGGTTCTTTTGTTTTATGTTTCCCATGAGTGACAAGGCTTTTGAAGGTGTTCCCAGTTCCCATAGGAGGTTGATAGAGGGGATTGGACCGTATTCACCATCTGCATATCCATTATCACTTTGGGCGCTGTGTGACCCTTTTGGGTCCATACGGCTGGTAAGAGTGTTTGGTGATTCTACATGGTGGTGGACCCTTCTTTCCTTGCACTTTTATTGGATCGATTTGGACACTATTTTGCATGAAGAATTTGATGCATTTTTAGGATTGATCTCGCTATTACTGAGATTAGCGCGACACCTCTTTTCTCATTGTGCCTTGGAGATATTGTATTCATATCTTTTTGTGTCAGCTGCTTTTCTTATTTGATTTTATTGTATTGATTTAAGCTTTTATTACTAGCGCAGCAATTTTATCTATTAATATATAGCTGCATGTGTGCTGATTTGCAATAGATACTGCTAGAGGGCAGAGTGTTCTCAGATGAGATCCCATCTAGGCACATAGATAAACTCTATCTAGATTCAACGTTGTTGTTATAAAGATGTTGCAATCATCAGAGTTTCCCTTTAAGAGCAGTGCGTTCCTATGTCCTCCATTTTAATCAGGACAGTAGGTGCTGAGCGAGCAGTTTTAGAAAGGTTCATAGATGCCTACAAGCAAGGAGCTATTGAAAGTCATCAAGTCATTAGTATAGGATATAAATTATGAATATTATTACGCCTCTTCTTGACATGCATACATAATTCAGGAGCTTTCATTTAAGGCATTGGGTCTCAGCCTTTTTTTATTCCCCAAAGCTTTACTTAAAGTCTAGAACTTGCAAGAAGTGTTAATTTCGTCAACGAAAACGTTTTCGTCAGCGGCATTTTTACAGTGATGAAAACGAAACGAAAAGTACAGCATATTTTCATCCACTGACGAAAACTATGAGGAAAATCAAATCCATTTTTGTATCGCTTTCCATGAGTATTTAGGCAAAAGCCACACCACTACCACTCCTCCAATTAAATGGGCTGTAAAGAATTAATTTGCAAAAAAATTATTGGTTAAAAAATTCACCACTACTTTTCCTTTATACCAGCCTTTCATAAGAACAACTGCAATAATTTAGAGCCTGGGTGACATGTTTATATATTAAAAAGGGAGAGAGATTTGAGACTTTATATGAGACTCATGACCAACTGAGTCTCCATCCCTGATACATGAAAGCAAAAACACAAAAAACACAAAAGTGGGACTTTATACCCCCGGATGATACATGACCCCTGACACAGCTATTGTAAGCCATACCTATGATAGGTGTTTGAGGTATATGTATTTATTGGATATACTGTTATTTATGTACATATATCTTTTCTAGATAATTGAACTATGTATCCTCCTGATGAAGTGAACCCTCACGAAACGCGTTGAGTCAAACATAGGCATATCCATCTATCACAAGTTTTTATTATATATTTCCGTTTCATTACCCTATTATATGTCTACTATGTATTGGAATGTACCAGGTTTATATTGTACCTTTTTGTATTACTGTCTTGGACCATTTACATCTATATGTATATCATTTATGTTTATCCCATTACCATGGGTCTACATATTCTTTGTGAACACTTTGGTTTTACTGTTAACTGGTCTTTAGAATTTTAATAAAATTATGAATTATTAACCTTCTGGTCTATCTTATGACGAATTTACTATTTATCTCAGCTGGTCACACCTCATATAAAGTCCTACTTTTGTGTTTTTTGTGTTTTCTCTGACATGTTTATATAGCCACTTTGATAAATAGAACATTTTTAATAAAGGTCTATACAACAGTCAAAAAAACAGGGACAACTAAGCTAGAAAGGGGGATAGAAGGACCAAATAGTGCTCCCAAAAGTGGGACTGAGCCTCCAAATGAGGGACAGTTGGGGGGCCGTGCACAATCTGATAAGCACGCCTCATACTTCCTGATGAATGGAGACCTTTAGCTCTACCTCAGCAGGAGGTCACTGCATCCAAACATAGACCCAGGGTCCTTCTCTGCGACATGCTGGTAGGGGGCAGTGTTTTCTACTCTGTCTGTGCCTGCTTTCTAAAGACAATAAATTAATACTTTGCATACCTATTGTTTTAATGTGTCTGGAATGTATTTAAGCTGTTTATAGGGAGAGTTCAGTTGTGCTTCAGGCCCCTTTCACATTTGTGCGATCTAAAAGTTGCGCGATTTGCTGCGATTTTACTGTGTTTTTTGCCGCGATTTTGATGCAATTTTGACTGGACTTGAAGCAATGCCTATGTCTATGGACCTCAAATTGCATCAAAGTCAGACCAAAGTAGTGTTAGACTATTTTGAAGTCGTTGCATCTTGAAGTTGCACAGATATAAACAGTACTCATTGGAAATCATGGGATAAAACTTTTCATGTGCCGTAGCAGTCCCAAATCGCAGGACAAGTCGCACAAGTGTGAAAGGGGCCTTAACTGTATGGGTCAGAATAATATTGTTGTATGTGCTGTTGACTTTTAACCACTTTTACTGCAAGTGGGCACCACAAGCGCACTGCCCCCCCCCCCCCCATCACTGTTTTAGGCAATAATAGTGTAAAGAAATAATCTGTGATCAATCCCCAGAGTAGTACAGTGTCACTATGGTGACACTGAACTACTCTGATGAGAGTATGTGTGTGTGTGTGTGTGTGTATATATATATATATATATATATATATATATAGATATATATATCTATATTTATATTTATATTTATATTTAGTTAGCTAGTCTGGTTGAAAAAAAGACACAAGTCCATCTGGCTCGACCAATTAAAAAAAAAAAAAAAAAAACACACTAATGAAAACCCAACCATAAAATCCCATATACACAATCCTATACCCACAGTTGATCCAGAGGAAAGTGAAAAAACCCCAGCAAAGCATGATCCAATTTGCTACAGCAGGGGAAAAATTCCTTCCTGATCCCCCCGAGAGGCAATCTGATATTCCCTGGATCAACTTTACCTATAAATATTAGTACACACTTATATAAGTACACCCAGGAAATAATCCAGGCCTTTCTTAAAGCAATCTAGTGAGCTAGCCAGAACCACTTCTGGAGGATATATATATATATATATATATATATATACAGTATATATATCATTTTTTTTTTTTTTACATACTGTCACCATTCAGCATCCCTGGACACTGTCAAACCAGTCATTTGATGATTCTGTACAGCACTGGCGACAGTATGTAAAAAAAATGAGTGAAAAAAAAATGTAATTAAATTTTTCATTGAAAAATACAAGCTTACTAATTCACCATGCCTCTTACTGAATACCTTGGACTGTCATTTAGGGGATGTTTGTCCTGTACTGGAATTTTAGGGCCTCAAGAAATTGGATAAGCCGTCGATACATCAGGACTGATCGATTTTCAAATATATATACTATAGTTTGTAGACTCTATAACTTTCACACAGACTAAATATTATACACTGATTTGGGTTATTTTTAAGCAAAGAAATGTAGCAGAATACATTTTGGCCTAAATGTATGAAAGATTTGTTTGCAAAATTTTAAAAACTTTAAAACTAAGAAACTTTTCTTTTTTTCAAAAATTTTTGTCATTTTTTTTATTTATAGAACAAAAAAAAATAACCCGGTGGTCATTAAATACTACTATAATAAGATAGCTCTATTTTTGTGAAAAAAATTATACAAATGATACAAATTTCATTTGTGTACAGTGTTGCATGACCAGTTAAAATAGCCCAGAGCTGAATAGCAAAAAATGCCCTGGTCATGAAGGGGGTAAAACCTTCTGGAGGTCAAGTGGTTATTGTTGTGATTTTTTGTTTACACTTTGACAATAAAGAGCAATATTTGGTTGTAAACATTTTTTTTTTTTTAAATAAACGGTTGCACACAATGGAACACATTCATTCAATCAAACCCACAAATGACTAAAAAACAAATAAACCTATTTAACCTAATTTTGTATTTTATTTATTACAGGTATTCATATAGCACCATCAATTTATGCAGCGCATTGTTCCTGACCCCAAGGAGCTTACAATCCAAGGTCCCTAACTCACATTCATACATACACATACTAGGACCAATTTTGACTCAAACCAATTAACCTACCAGCATGTCTTTTTGGAGTGTGGGAGGAAAATATACCGTATGGACTGGTTTACACCACAAAAACACACTCCATATCTGTTCCAGCATTTCTGCATTTTTTACACATTCTGGTGCATTTTTGATATGTTTCCGGATGCATTCCAGATGCTTTTTTTCCCATTTTTTTTCACTGTACTGGCATCCAGTGTGTTTTTGATGTATTTGTGAAGGGTTCCAGTGCATTCTGGTGTGTTTTTGATGTATTTTTGATGGGTTCCAGTACATTCAGCTGTGGTTTTGCATTCCAAAACGGTCCAGTGCAGGAAAAATGCAGCATGCTCTTTTTTTTTACTGGGATCCCCTGTAACTGACTGCACTGGTGTGAATTATGCTATTGGAAACCATATAACCTACGTTCCATGCGTTTCTAATGCAGAAAAAAACACACTGGACTGCATGTGGTGTGAACTGGCCCTATATCCTAAAAGTAAGCAAAAATCACATGACCTGGATTCGTGCAAGAAAAATGATCGTGTCCCTTCAGATAATTTCGGTCAAAAGCTGTGTACCAAAGATTAGGTTGTTGTACGATCACTCCGAAAGTAGTGCTATTTTCTGATCGTGTCTGTGTACTAGGCTTAACACAACTTGCTTTATAGTATGAAAATGCATTTCCTGTAGTGTCTACTTTGTGGTGTGCATGGTGTGGTGTGCATGGTGTGGTGTGCATGGTGTGGTGTGCATGGGTGCTTTTAAATTAAAAATGCATCAAGGTTAGTACATTTCCATACATGCATAAAGAAAACTCCCAAGTTCAAACTGAGACAGAGGTCATGAATCTGAACCAACAATATTCTGTTGCCCATTTGTCCACGTGCTGATTTATATATTATTAAAATATTGATTGATTAGATTTTCCTGGTTAAACACTGCTGGAAACTAGGAGTAAAACTGGCAGTGGCATTGTCCTCCAAGATTCCTGGCATTCCTGCTAATCAAGAACTACCATCTTACCTTGTCATACTCCAAGAGCTCTTTTAACAAAGGATGAAATAGTTTTGTTTTCTATTGATGTATTTGTTTTTTTTCCAAGGTCCCACATGGAGAGCAAACATGGCCTGGAAGAATGCTATGTCAAGTACCTCCCATCATGCATTGTTGGTGCTCAGTGAACTGAAGTCTCCCAAAAAAAGTAATTCCTCATTTTCATCTTGACTAAGAACCCCCCCCCCTCCCCTTTACTTTGCCATGAAGCCGTACTAATCCAGCATTCAGTACAACCCACACCCTCTGCTTCCACTCACGGTCTTCCTTTTCTCCAAGCCATTGTACTCTTTATCTGCACCTTCGTCTTCCATGCCTCTCCTTGAAAGCTCTTTCACAGAGAGAAAGGAACAGTTCTATTATGGCTAAGTTAGCTCCATTCTTTTTCTGTCTCTTTTATTTTTATGTTTTGTTTTTCTTTTTTTTTTAAGCTTCCGACTGAGCTGTGCTATTTAATCTTCTTGAGGCGTTCAAGATGTCACTTGCCTCTGATGACTCAAGACAAAGGAGAATTCCACCCAGCTTGAATGCAATGTATTTTGAATAAATCATGCCGCTTTGATGAGTTGTTTCTTGATGTCCACATACTTCTCTGACCATTATGGTGGATTTCTTAAGTGGACCTTTGAGAAATGTAATAACTGACTTTTAATTGCCATATATGGATTTTTAAGCATTCTTACCAAGCCTACAATTTTCCATTTTTAGTTTTTAAGGTCTTTTAACACAAATTCATAATTATGACTCAATATGGCTATTTTTTTATTCATAAATACATTTTCATTTTGATATTTTTATTACTGAAAACTATGGAAATTAGTTTGACATGAAAGAGTACATTTTTGATGATCATTGTCAAGAAGCACTGTGATTTAATGTTTTATGACAATAAAGTATAAAAACTTCCAAGGAATATACAGTTATAGAATCTGTATATTGTATATCACTGTGTAGTTATTTATTTATTTCAGGTACTTATATAGCGCTGTCAATTTACGCAGCACTTTACATATACATTGTACATTCACATCAGTCCCTGCCCTCAAGGAGCTTGCAATCTAAGGTCCTTAACCCACATACATATACAGTAGGGCCAATTTTTTTTATACAGTATCCAATTAACCTACCAGCATGTCTTTGGAGTGTGCAAGGAAACCGGAGTACCCGGAGTAAACCCACACAGGCCGGGGAGAACATGCAAAGTACAGGCAGGTAGTGTCGTGGTTGGGATTTGAACCAGTGACCCTCTTGCTGCTAGGTGAAAGTGCTAACCACTACACTACGCCCACTTATTTATTAGGCATGAGTATTTAAATTTTGCCTCAACGTTGGCAAAAATGGGGAGATTTCGATAAAATTGCATAACATTTGGTGACATGCATTGGAGTCAAATAAGAAGGTAAATAAATGTGGTTTGATGGGTTTTAAACAATGAGCTTTAAATGGCTCCCAAGGGTTACAGAAGCTCCTTTCATCTACCCTGGACCTGTTCTTGTACCAAAAAATGACTTCTTATTAGCCTCAGTATTCTATTTATTTTACAGAAATAAAATACTGACATTGAAAAAAAAATACAATAAAACAACAGTTTTTTATCAATTTTTTATTATTATTATTTGAGGTACTTATATAACACCGTCAATTTACACAGTGCTTTATATATATGTGTATATATATATATATATATATATATATTGTACATTCACATAAGCCCCTGCCCTCAAAGATCTTACAATCCAAGGTGCCTAGGGTGGCTCAAATTCCTACTGAACCGGCCGAGATTCACACCATGTATAGGCAGGCTGAATGTACCAACTTGGGTACAACCAGTCTGCTGGATTTTGCATGTGATTATCACTTGTGGCTGTTATAGCCGCTAGCAATAATTACTGTCTTCTCCTGGCAGGTATGGCTCCCCCCCCCCCCCTGCCGGGATAACACAATGGCTGTTGTTGCAGGAAAGAAATTTGCTACGTGTATGGCCTGCATGACTCACATTCATACACATACTAGAGCCAATTACCCTACCCGCATGTCTTTGGAGTGTTGGAGGAAACCGGAGTACCCAGAGGAAATAAAACCCACACAGACACAGGGAGAACATGCAAACGCCATGCAGATATTATACACACAACACAAATACAAAGAAATATTAGGCTAACGTCAAAAAAAAATACACGCTCCAAAAAAAAAAAAAATATATATCAGGCAATTATTAGGAAGTAAAATTGAGAGTTTTTGAAACTTTTATGAGCAAGGCCCTTCTAACCCTCTTGTCTTTAATTGTATTGTACTGTATCCTTTTTTTAGGGTGCTGCACAAACTGTTGGCGCTATATAAATCCTATGTAATAATAATGAAAACATCTTACTGATCGCCAAAAACAATTTAAAAAAATAACTCTCATTCCTTTTATATATATTTACTTTGTGCATGAAGTCATCTATTTGCTGCCTCTCTTGACATGTACAGCCTAATGCTTTTCTCATATTTTTTGGCTCCCAGTTTAATGAGTGATTGGGGACACCAAGCTAATAGGACACTCTGTACCCTGCTCATTTCTACTAACTCCGCACTCTGAATTGTGCGTGCGGACGCATTGGATGCTTTCAACTGCCATTGTGCTTTTATTGGGCGTCCGATATGTCCCTGCACCTTTAACCACGTCATATGACATCCTTAGGTTGAAGTGGTGGTGATATCTGAACGATGCGTGCAGCTAAAGGCATCATTCAGATATCTTTGTTTTTAGATGGCGATTCCCTGTAATGTAAAAGCCACCTTAGCAGTTAACCAGCCATGACGTCATTTCTGGCTCTGGCAGATGTAAACACTGCCAGTTTTTTTTTCTTTCTGGAAACAGAGATCTATTTTTTTTTTTATCTCATGCTTTCCGGGGTAGAGGAGATATCTGGGGTCTTTTTAGCCCCAGATGTCTCTATAAAAAAGACCTGTCATGCCTTATTCCTATTATAAGGGATGTTTACATTTCTTGTAAAAGGAATAAAATGATAAAAAAAAAAAAATAATTAAGTACCAAAGTTTGGCGCTGTTCCATGAGTGTGCGCAATTTTAAAGCGTGACATTTTAGGTATCTATTTACTTGCTGTAACATTATCTATACAAAACATTGGGGTAAATATTGTGTTTGGATTTTTTGTTTTTTTAATTTATTTTTCACAAAAAATTGCAATTGCAAAAACTGCGCAAATACCGTGTGGCATAAATTGCAACAATCACCATTTTATTTGCTAGGGTCTCTGCTAATATATATGTTTGGGTGTTGGCAATTTGGAGAGGAATGGCAGAATTGGCCCGGTATGGAAATGGTTAAGGAAGAATGGGCCCCTTCCAGGCAAACCTGCCCTTAATCTACTCCCTGCTATATAAAGCATACAGAGGAACCTTGATGAGGCATTGTGGCTTTCATATACAGGTATATTAGCAATTGTGTGCAGCTAAACCCTTTGTCTTTGGAATACGCTGTTAGTCAGGGCTAATTTGTTTTTTTTGCAGGTTGGCTGGTAAATGTGCTCCAAAATATTTTGTTGTTTGCAACTCTGGACTAAAGCTTGCACTTTTTCTTTTGCTTTTATGTTAAGATGAGTCTAAAGAAATCTAAAAGCCCTCCAAATGAAACCGTGCATAGCACAGTAAAGCCTTCTTAGAACAGAAGGTATTTACATGCCTCATTCCATCACATATCCAAAAAAATAACAGGATAATTATCTTCAAATTAAGACAGTGAGCAGAGCTATGCTAATAATTCCTTAACACCCCAATGTAAAGGTATTTGAAATAAGTAGCGCTTTGTAGAACCTGGTTCAGGCAGCACAACTCTAATCCCAAATTACTGGGAAGTCCTCATTTCCCCAGACTGATGCATCAAGTGTTGTCTCTGTAGATCGTATCACTCTTTCGCTGGTCCTGTGGCCAAATGTTCATGCATTACTGATGTAAGAAAGGTTTAAACTACGTATAGAGCCATTTATGTAGCACCATCCAGGACTAAGGCAGCTAATTTAATGTCCCAGGTTTGATTCCCGCTAATGCAGCAGCCGGGCAAACAGCATTTTCACACACTGAACAAGGAAACAGGTCCATAAGGGTTGCCTTTTTGTTGATATTTTTTGCTATATCAACTGGGATAGGGTTCAAGGAGCTGCAGGGTTCCCCACATTGATAACTGGAACAAATAGGGACACTCTCCCCGATTGTAAATTTCCTGAACAGTCCCTTAAACAGTGGGACATTAGCTTGGCAGCACTAGGGCACCAGTAGCAATTACCCAGGCCAGGCAAGCCTTGCAGTTTGTGTAGCAGCAGGGGTGGTAAGGCAAACAGTCACTGTAATCCTCTTCCCCTCTCAGTCAGTACTCAGTATCCTTCTGGCATAGAATACACTTTGATCCCAGCCAGGGCTGCTGTTAGAAATCAAGGGGCCCGTACAGCTTACCTGACAGGGCCCCCCTTCCCCGGCCAAAAGTGACAGGACAGATTTATCAGTCCCTTTCACTGTAGCCTCAGCTGTACAGTTGAATGAATAGGAAGTGCTTTGAGGTTTCCTGTTCATTTACTAACTGAAGCATAGTAAACAAAGTTTACTATGCATCAGTGACAAATGGACACAGGAGTGACTGGTACCGATCGCTCACTGTGTTCATTCAGGAATGGAAGGGACCAGTAAATTACATATATACCTGCTCCTTTCCCTGCTCTCTATCCTGAAACATCCCCCTGTGTGCCCACAGCAGAGAGGAGAGACGGGAAGCCGGCAGTGCTGCGGGGGGAAAGAGGCCCTGGACATCAGATGGAACAGATCAGGGAAGCTAGAGGGAGTAAGAAGAGGAGAAGCTGGCAGCGCTGCAAGGGGAGGCAGCAGAGGATTGGTGTCTGCAATAAGACAGTACAGCTGGACCTCCTGCTCAGCAGGTGCCTGGGCCCCCCTTTTGAACTAATGTTGTGCGGGCCCAGTACAGGAGGGCTGGCTGTACTGTCTTATCAGCAGCCCTGATCCCAGCAGCCAGGCTCTCCTTTTGTACTCTCAGGGCAGTTGTTCAGTCTGGTACCCCTCTTCATCCCCAAAAGACTGGTGGCTGTGCAGACCCTCTCAGCAATGGCTGGCTCACCTGAGTTACCAGAGCTACTATGGACTTCACTGAGAGTTATGATGTTTATGAAGATAGTTACAAGTAACTTTTTGTGTTCTGAACTATATTACTGAAGTAGTGATTCTCAGCTAAACTTTCTCTCAGTATAGAGTGTTAAAGAGATTATGCTATGCAGTCACATGTTACTCTGATCGAGCCACAGAGAAATTACTGTAAAGAGGCCATGTTCTTTGCCATCTTGAACCTCTTTTGCATATATTCTATTGCATTTGTTTAGTAAACTGCAAGTTACAGTTACTCCAATTGAGCCAATTGCCCATGCTGTCAAAGTTAGATACTGTAGATAGATGCTGTAGATAGACAAAGAGTTTTCTAGGTTTAGGATTGATTAGTATCCTTAAATATTTTACCCAGAGGAACACAAGAGCCTGGGAATCACAGCAGGCAGCAGCAGGGGAGGGTGGCAGTTTAGATTTCAGGTAAAAGTGATATGCTGACTTTAGAGCCACTGGATCACTTTTACTAAAAAGATGAAGGGCAGTTGACAAAAAACAGCACCAAGCTTACAGCTGCAGGTATAAACGAGTTGTAAAGTCTCAAGGTTTTTTTTACCTTAATGCATTCTATGCATTAGGGTGAAAAATCTTCTTGGTTGCAGCTGCCCCCTAGACCCCTTGTTATTCTTAACTGAACCCAAACGTTCCAATGACGAGCAGGAGCCCAGCAGCTCCAGCCGCTGTTTTGAGTCCTCATTGCATAGATTAATAGCAATTGGAGCCATTGACTCCCACTGCTGTCAATCTAATCCAGTGACACAAGGCCAAGTCCTGCTGTGTCAATGGATGCAGTGGGACTCATGAGCGCGCCTGCATGGGTGTCCCCCCATGGAAAGCGGCCCTCCATGGGGGCATCCAATGAAGAGGAGGAGCCAGAAGTGACACCGGGGCACCTCAGAAAAGGAGAATTGGGGCTGCTCTGTGCAAAACCCTTGGACAGAGCAGGTAAGTATAACATGTTTGTTATTAAAAAAAAAAAAGTACTTTTACAATCACTTTAGGCTTATTTTATCCACTTGAAGTCCAATGACGTAAATATACTATTGATCGACCGATATCATTTTTTTACCGATCTTTTCAGACATTTAAAAAAAAATTATTATTTTTTTTTAATGTCTACAGGTACTGTGGTAGACGGATCTGGGGGTCTAAAAGACCCCAAACCCCTCCTCTGCACTTAAAAGCATTCAAAATGCCAAGTTTGGCTGTTTTGAATGTTGTAAGTTTTTTGAATTTGGCGCCGCCAGTACTCGGAAGTGATGTCATGTCATGACATCACTTCCGGGTACTCTGCGGCGCCAAATTTAAAGAAATGATGACCCGGTTAGATGGCAACGGTGAAGGTAGGATGCCCGGGTCTCCCGGTGGGACAGGAGACCCGGGCGAGCCGCGGAAGGTGGCGGGAGGGGGGGACGTCCCCTCCCGCTCCTTGGAATGACAGCCGAGCAGCTTCTCAGCCGCATCAGTTGTCATTACAAGACAGCCTACCGTCGGCTATGGACACCAGTACCGGGGTGATGCCTTTAGCTGCAGGCATCACCCCGGTACAAGCACTTTCCCGAAATATCAGCGATATCGGTAAATCAAAAGGCCGATTCCGATATATCGGGCAAAGTGTATATCGGCCCTCGATATATCGGCTTTGCCGATAATCGGTCGATCACTAATATATACTTTTTGTGTATTGCAATTTGATTAATCAGTCTTAAACCTAGAAAATCAATGCTCAGCTATCTATCTATCTACAGTATCTATCTTTATTATCTTTATTATCCTCTAGTTGGCTGAATGGGAATAACTGTAACTTGCATCTTTTTAAACAAGTTGGAGAAGCTCAAGGAATGTCCATTACCCAATCTGCTCTTTGATGACTGAACCTGGAAGCGACAAGCATTTTGTCAATTCCAGGTTCAGCTGGAATGACAGCTCTGAACCTGGAAACACAAACAAACTTGATTGTGCTTGATTAGCTGAAGTGGAGGGCAGGGGCGGCATCAGGGATATAATAGACCAGTGCTCGCCAAACTTTTTATCGCCGCGGACCGGTCAACGTTTGATCATTTTTCTGTGGCCCGCTGGGGGGGGGACAGGGGGGGGGACGTCAATGCAGAGTGACCAGCGTGCCCCCAATCAATGCAGAGTGCCCACAGCATTGCCCCCAATCAATGCAGAGTGCCCACAGCAGTGCCCCAATAAATGCAGAGTGCCACAGCATTGCCCCAATCAATGCAGAGTTCCCACAGCATTGCCCCCAATCAATCCAGATTGCCCACAGCATTGCCCCCAATCAATGCAGATTGCCCACAGCATTGCCCCCAATCAATGCAGAGTGCCCACAGCATTGCCCCCAATCAATGCAGAGTGCCCACAGCATTGCCCCCAATCAATGCAGAGTGCCACAGCATTGCCCCCAATAAATGCAGAGTGCCACAGCAATGCCCCCAATAAATGCAGAGTGCCACAGCATTGCCCCCAATAAATGCAGAGTGTCAAAGCAATGCCCCCAATAAATGCAGAGTGCCACAGAAATGCCCCCAATAAATGCAGAGTGCCACAGCATTGCCCCCAATAAATGCAGAGTGCCACAGCATTGCCCCAATAAATGCAGAGTGTCACAGCAATGCCCCCAATACATGCAGTGTGCCACAGCAATGCCCCCAATAAATGAAGAGTGCCACAGCTTGCCCCCAATAAATGCAGAGTGCCACAGCAATGCCCCCAATAAATGCAGAGTGCCACAGCATTGCCCCCAATAAATGCAGAGTGCCACAGCATTGCCCCCAATAAATGCAGAGTGCCACAGCAATGCCCCCAATAAATGCAGAGTGCCACAGCATTGCCCCCAATAAATGCAGAGTGCCACAGCATTGCCCCCAATAAATGCAGAGTGCCACAGCATTGCCCCCTTTCAATGTAGAGATGCCAGCGTGCCACCTTTCAATGCAGAGCGCCAGCATTCCCCCCGTGAGACCCGTCTGTGCACTTACCTCACTTCTCTTCAGTTCAGTCCCCGGCTTCCCGCGTCTCCTCAGTCCTCCCGCATCTTCCTCGGCCAATGGCGTGGGGTTTGCCTTTTGGCCAATCAGGAAGCGGGACCCGCTCCCTGATTGGCCAGGAGGAGGATCAGTGTGACAATAGCGAATTTTCATTGCTCTGCGCCTCAGCCGCCACAGTGAAATCATTTAAAGTTCCTCGGGCGGCCCGGGCGGGTTTGATGCACGGACCGGGGTTGGGGAACACTGTAATAGACCCTTAATGTCTCCATAAAGAAAACCTGTCACCTGCCTATAGGGTGCTTGTTAGTTAAATGAAAACAAAAATGTAAAAAAGGTATTAAAAAAAATGTATTTTAATAATCTAAAAAAAAAATGTAAAAGCAACCACCACATGTGAATGCAAATGTGTGTATAGGGAACAAGGGGAGGGCTGGCAGCCTTAGGCCTGGGGGTCAAGTCCAATCAAGTGGCCCACTGAACCATCGAATCAGCTCACCAACCTTGACCACCTGGTTTTATAACAGATATTGATGTTATGAAGCAAGACAAAAATGATGCAAGCGGTAACATAATTTAATGTTAATAGCAACAAAGGAGGTTTAACAAAAATACATGACATTACGCCAGGCGGGGCCTAGGAAGCTGCTGTCGGGCAGAGATCACTCTTCCTCACAGGGAAGTGACTGTGTTAGTATTGTGCCGGCTGGGTGCAAAAGTGTACTCTGCACACTCATACTGCTCCGTTGCAGCTCTGTAAATACAACATTATGTAGCGGCCACCAGCAGTTGTATAAAGTGTCTGGCCCTTACAATAATCCAGCTCTGAGTGTAACTTTTTTACCTTCCCGCAGAGTGGTCCGGGGGGGGGGGGGGCAATTGCCACCCTGCCCCCCTTCCCAGTGCTCCCCTGTAGGGAACACATGTGTATGTAAATACCAATTGTGCGACACATGTAAGGAAATCCGGAAAGTATTCACAGCACTTCACTTTTTCTATATTTTGTTATGTTACAGCCTTATTCCAAAATAGATTAAATGGATTATTTTCCTCAAAATTCTACAAACAATACCCCATAATGACAACGTGAAAGAAGTTTGTTTGAAATCTTTGCAAATTTATTAAAAATAAAAAGCAAAAAAAAAAATCACATGTACATAAGTATTCGCAGCCTTAACGCAATACTTTGTTGAAGCACCTTTGACAGCAATTACAGCCTCAAATCATTTTGAGTATGATGCTAAAAGCTTTGCACAAATATTTTTGGGCAATTTCTCCCATTCTTCTTTGCAGGACCTCTTAAGCTCCATCAGGTTGGATGGGGAGTGTCAGTGCACAGCCATTTTCAGATCTCTACATAGATGTTCAATCAGGTTCAAGTCTGGGCTCTGGCTGGGCCACTTAAGGACAATCACAGAGTTGTCCCATAGCCACACATTTGTTATCTTGGCTGTGTGCTTAGGGTTGTTGTCATGTTGGAAGATGCATCTTTGCCCCAGTCTGAGGTCGGGAGCACTCTGGAAAAGGTTTTCTGTACATTGCTGCATTCATCTTTCCCTCCATCCTGACTAGTCTCCCAGTTCCTGCCGCTGAAAACAATCCCCACAGTATGTTGCTGCCACCACCATGCTTCACTGTAGGGATGGTATTGACCAGGTGATAATTTAGTCCAATATGTATTCTGCTACATGTTCTTGGTAAAAAAAAAAAATCCCAATAGCAAATTTGATTAGTTTGTGCAAAAGTTATAGCGTCTACAAACGATGAGATATTTTTAAGGATTTTTTATTTTTTACTAGTAATGTCAGTAATGAGCCACTTATAGTGAGACTACGCCATTGCGGTAGACAAATCAGACACCTAACTGACATTTTTGTTACTTTTTTGGGGACCAGTGACATTATTGCAGTGATTAGTGCTAAAAAAATGCACTGTACTAATGACCTTGGCAGGAAAGGGGTTAACATCAGGGGTGATCAAAGGGTTAAATGTGTTCCCTGGGAGTGCTTTCTAATAGTGGGGGGGGTGGTCTGACTGGGAGAAGACAGAGGTCTGTGTCTTCCTCCCTGTCAGAACAACGCTCTGACTAGTTTACATAGGCAGACCGCCGCTCTGTGTCTCTCGGGAACGATCGCGAGTGGCTGGCAGATATCGGGTCCGCCGGACCCGTTAAATGGCTGCCCCTCTAACCAATCAGTGCGCGATCACGCCTCCGGGCATGTGCGCCACCTGGAGCCCCTGCATGAAATGATGTACAGGTACGTGATTTTGCGCAGGGGAGCCAACTTGCTGCAGTAAAAGTACGTTAGGCAGTCAGCAAATAGTTAAAGTGGTGATCTTTGGTTCCTCATTGGTTCCTTTTGCCCTCTTGGATTTCTCGACTGCTCTCTCAGCTTGTGAGAAAATGAAGGAACTGCTTTTAAGATCAGGCTGATGGCAGGTTTACTCACCTTGCATGTATTATATCCATTACCTCCGACTCCTGGATAAGTCTATGAAATACATCAAGCTCAACGCCACATACATGATTATACCCAATGAATATTGAATGTTGTAGAATGTGTGGGTTATTGGGGGGTCTTTATATGTACCTGTTTTTGGTGATATACTGTAACATCACGTCAGCTCTTCAATGTGTTTTAGAATGTAAAAACATTTTTCAATTAATAAATATGTATCTTTTACTGATATGAGTTTCAATTATTGTTCTGTGCTTAAGAAGTCCAATATATTATAACTTTTTTTAGTCTAAAGGCCCGTACACACGTACCGATCGTCGGCCGATGACCGATCTGCCGATTGTAGGCTTGTTAGTATGATGCCTCCGACAGCCGACAGAGCACATTCGGCCGAAAAGAATCTGTCATGCAAGCATTAAAATTTTTGTATGCAGAGCGGCCGATTGTTCGCCAGTCAGTACAGAATTCGGCCGACAGACCGCTGATTTGCAAGACTGGGCATGCTCAGAAAAGGAAAAAAACAGGGAAAGTTAACCATTACATGACATCACTTCTGCAGTCGGCTGTAGTCGGCGGACAAAATTCTTGTGCAGTCTTTTGCACTTTTCAACAGACACCGACAGCCCTGGAAAAAGACGGCCGATCGTTCGGCCGACGATCGGTACGTGTGGACGGGGCTTAAGTCTCTAGTTGTATTGCCTAATTTAAGTAAAGGAAAGTCAGGTCACCAACCTGGCTGTTCTAGGTGGCTGGACTGTCTAAATATCAATTCTTGATTGCATTATTAAAACAGTGATAAATCAAAACCAAAAATGTAATATATTGCAGCTTACCAATTATTAGATGTGGTGGCTACACTAGTTTTAGGCTTTTTACCATCTGTTTTCACTTAATGATCTGGCCAGTAACATACCACTGCATTACAGTATCCCTAATCTGGATGAATGAGAACAGGGGGCACAGCAGAAAGCAACTGGAGGAGGGTAGTGTTAAATGCACTTGCAGATTTAGATACACTAACAAAATGAAGACTCACTCCAGCTCACACTTTATAATCAATTACAGCATAATCAGTTACATGCTTTTGGGATAAAGGTTTTACATGAATAAATAAAAGCTGATCATTGTAAGCACCCCTTGCCAGTATTAAATCATTTACCTCATCCCTGTAAACTGATAAATCTAAAAGAGAGTTTGTTCATTTACAAAAAAAAACAAAAACAAACAGACTTATTGGCCAGATTACCAGATAAAAATAGCAAACAAAAGAAAATGAATACATCCATCACATCTAAGAATGGATTAGCTGCAATATAATATTAATGTTTGCTTTCGGGTTTAATACTACCTTAAGTAGTGTATTACCCTTTTCACCCACTAAATGATGCTCCAAAAAGGTGGTTACCACCATTTCCAATTTTATAATAAATTAAGGGCAAATAGTATAAAAACATTAATTTAGACCCGGTGGGTCGCGAGCTGCATTTGAGTGTTTCGCTGGCGGTAGAGCAGTCAGAGCTGCCCAGGCATCGGCAGCAGCGCACTGTGTTACGAGCAGGCAGGTGTAGCCTTAAGCTCCACTGATGCTGCAACCCCCCCCCCCCCCCTTGCCGTGCACGCTGTTCTGTATGGAAGGCGGTGCCTCGGGGCTGGAGTCGGAGTGAAGCCGTTATCAGAGTGCAGTGCATCGCATCGGAGCTGAGTGCCAGGACCAGTCACCAGGCAGGTAGGCCAGTCCAGAGTGCAGACACTGCTTGATGGCTTATTTTAGGCCTGGTTGGCGACCCACATTTGCACAGGCATAGCAGCCCATTGGTTTGAATGGGCTGCGATGCCTGCATTTTCCGCTGAAAAAAGGTGCATGCAGAATGTAAAAAAAATGCAGTGGTCGTGAAATCCATCCTGCTTTTGCACCATGTGACTTACCTGCAGTTTCGGCCGAAAAAATCCTGGTGTGCAGGCTATATAATTTTTGTCAACCGTCAAAACACGTCTGATTTTCGTCACATGCTGGGCCTATGTATATAAAAACGCAGAAAACTTACCAGTGCAGGAACTGCAGGTAGGTCGCATGGTGCAAAAGCAGCATGGATTTCAAGGCCACTGCATTTTTTTAAATGCTGCATGCACCTTTTTTCTGCGGAAAATGAGGGCATAGCAGCCCATTCAAATCAATGGGCTGCTATGCCTGTGCAAATGTGGGCCGCTAACCCGCATACATGTAAACCAGGCCTAAAGGAGTAGTAAAGTCATTTACAAAAAAAAAGTACGATGGGCGGTCGGGAACCAGTTAAGTCATACCACACTAGTATAACACTGTGATGTGTAAAGGGGCACTATGACGTGAAAATGGCTACAGTGTGATGGGACGCTGCGATGTGTAAAGGAGCACTATGACGTGAAAATGGTCCCGAAATATAACTGTATTCAGAAGTGGGTCCCAGCCCAAAAAAGCTTGGGAAGCCCTGATCTAGACTAAACATAGTATAAACAGAGCTTCAACATACAGTACATAAACAAAAAAATATATAAATATTAAACACACAGTTATAAATATACAGTGATGAATCAAGTGTGAAACCATCAATACAAAATTGTGTTAATTTAGTTAGTCTAGATTATTGTTTTTTTATACTATTTGCGCCTAATTTATTATACAATTATAAAGTATAATGACCGTAGTTCTAAAGTTGACTCCACAACAAAAAGAATGTGATAGTGCTATATTTCCAAGTGCATAGCGGTGGTCCCTCTAAGGATTTTTTTATTGATCAGTCTCACGATTTCTGCCACACTGATAATTTAGCAGCTAAGGAACAAACATAATCCTGAGTTTATTAGTGTGGCCATCAAGCTGTGACTAAGAGTGAATAAATGGTAGTTATGGTGTTATTGGCCTGGCCTGGACTACATGTGGTGGCTTTCTATGTCAATGTTTTCATCTTTACCATGAACAGTCGTGCTTTTTTTTTTTTTTAATTAATTGATGACAATAATTTACTACTTTAAACTTTTGTATTATCAATACCAATAAAATAATTATCAGCTATGCTGCCAATGTCCCTTTATATACCCTTTGCGTAAATGACTGCTTTTGAACATAATAGTTTGATGTGGATCTGTCCAGACACGTGAGGAGCTAACCTAGTTACAGTATATCTCCTCATCTTAGTAAAAAAGAAATCAGGTCTTTCTTAACAGCCTGGTTGTCTTAACAGGCTGAACTATCTAAGGCTGGCCATGCATGTTAAATTTTCTTGTACAATTTTCCTTTAGGTTTTCCTTAAACTATGTAGAGCAAGGGCCTGCCTAATTGGATACAACTGAAAGTTGTTTAGTTTTGACCTCATATTATATGTTTTTTGGTAAATCTAAAGGAAAATTGTACAAGTTGATTGAACATGTATGGCTAACCTTAACCACTTTACCGCTGCTCACTAGAGCTCTACTGCGGCAAAGTGGTTTGTTATCGTCTGACGACGTAGACCTACGTCGCCAGACACTCCCCTCTCTCGGCGGCGCGCACGTGTATTCAGTCACAGCGGGAGCCGGGCCAGGGGAGGAATGGCGGTGATCACTGCCGCTTTTCCCCGATCGTCGGGGAATCGAGTGTGGAGATCCTCCCACTTGTGTAAACAAAGCGGGTGGATCTCCTAAGTGACAGGCAGGGTCAGACTGCAGGATTCAGCATAGCTGAACCTGCGATCTGTCCCTGTGTCACTCAGTCACCTCCTCCCACACACGTCAGTAAGCACCAGGCATACATTAACCCCTCCCTCTCCAATAAAATTAACCCCTCCCCTGCCAGTGTGAGTTTTACAGTAACAGAGCATATTTATAGCACTGATTACTGTAGTAATGTCACTGGTACCCCCAAAAGTGTCAAAAATGTCAGTCAAGGGTCCGATCTGTCCGCCGCAATGTCGCAGTCCAGCAAAAAAAATCGCAGATCGCCGCCATTACTCGTTAAAAAAAAACACCAAAAATGACAGAAATCTTTCCCTTAGTTAGTAAACGCAATAACTTTTGCGCAAACCAATCAAAATACGCTTATTTCGATTTTTTTTTACCAAAAATATGTAGCAGAAAACAAATTGGCCAAAAATGATAAAAAATTTAGATTTTTACATTTTTTTGGGGGGGAATTTCATATAAAAAAATGTGAAAAATATTGTTATTTTTTCAAAATTGTCACACTTTTTTTGTTAGCACAAAAAGTAAAAATCGCACAGGTGATCAAATACCACCAAAAGAAAGCTCTGTTTGTGGTAAAAAAAAGGACGTAAATTTAGTTTGGGTACGGCATCGCACGACCGCGCAATTGTTAGTTAAAGTCGCACAGTGCCGAATCGCAAAAAGTGGCCCAGACGTAAGACAACAAAATCCTCCTGTGGTAAAGTGGTTAATCTTAGAACTGGGTGGGTAGAAATACACATCAATTAGTAAGTAAAACAACTACTACATAGGTATTTCAACTGAATAATAAGCTGCTTACTTGTAGTTTGGCTTTAAATAAGTAAGCAGTGTCAGTTTTGAGTTTCTTGTACTGGCTTCCCTTACTGTGCTTCCCTTGTTTGGAGGATCCACTGAAATATAAAAGTGCCACAGCATTAAAACTTACCAGACACTGCAGGTATCATTCATTTTTGTATGATGCGGCTTACAATGCACTCATGTGTGTTGAGTTTATTTTTTATATCAATCCTGAGAACAATTTGAATTTCAGATAAAAGACAGTTCTATTTACCTTAATTGTTTAAGATTTAGCTTCACTGTTTGCATTACAGCGTCCGGCTATTGGGCTCTCGGTGGGGGTTTTGCGGCCTACTGCATCCCATAACAAAACGACGTTCATGCGTCGATTCAGATCCATCAGCCGGAGATAAACTGTGAATATTTCCCTTTGTCCTGGGACGCATTCTTTCATGCATTGTGTGGTGACTATTTAGGGATTTAAAGGCTCATTTGCACAAGTCCTTTGTCTGCAGCCTGAGTGCAAGAAAAGAGAGATGGCTCCACTGTCTGGGTTATGCCCTGAAGCTCCCGAGAGGCGAGATTTACATGCTGGACCTTCCTTGTTCCCTGACACAGGCAGACTGACAGCACTCCAGAGTATAAAAAATACCTATCTGTCAGTGTGGTTTACAAAGGATGTCAAGGAATCTGCTGCTTTTTCACTCCCTGGGAATGTCAAAAATTAGTTCTTGAATGTTATTTTTATGAATCCTAATTGTATGCTTTTGTGCTGAAACTACTAGTTTACAAATTGATTGTTTAATTACATAATTAGATTATTATCATTTTATTGGATAATGTAGCAACCACTAGAAATGATACAGATATCACTGAAGAGTTTAGTGACCACATCACTCTTTAAAGCCACATGACAAGTATATTTATAAATGTTGCAGAATTATGAAAGAAATCTATACATTTTATTGTAGGGCTTTTATTATTTTAAAGTTACCCTGTCAGGATGCCCTGCAAGAAAATATCCCTTATACTCCATCCCAACACTGTAGCCTATATAAGTCTCTTCAGCATTTGGTAATGCTGGGGGTGTGAGATGACTGTGTTTCACACAACAAACCATGGTTCCATCCTCTGACACCTATGTCACTACAGGACACAGCAGTGATAAAGATATGGGAGGATGGAATCATGCCAGGTAGCAGGGTATACAGGCATCCAACACTTCCAGAAGTGCCAGATGCCAAAGGGTGAGAACATTTTCTGTCCTAGTACAATTTAATGGGAATTCTAAAGCAAGTTTCTACTTAAGAAGGAGGACAGATGCAAGTCAGAAGGACGTCAATGGCAGGCCAAATGCATGTGTCATCGAACTGTGGATGATCTCAGAATTTTCTCATTCTGATCTCAAATTAACTTGATAGTAAGCTACCTTTATTGAGCGGCACAGGCATTTTATCTTTGCATTTTATCTTTGATGCATTTTTATTAAAATGGGAACACATCAAACCTATAGCCAACATGCATGCCTTACCATGCAATGCAATGCTTTTTATAGGTCTTTGTCATAACAATGGCGAATGTCAGTGCACCTCATTGCCTGTTAACACATACTCACGTGCATTAGGATGTATTTTGACATGCATGTTACAGTGCACATTACCAAGCATTTCATGGGCTTCTATTGATATAAATGGAAAACACTTCCATTGATAGAAATGAAAAAGACATAGGTGTGTTCTTAAAACAAATACAGGTATTAAAACAAATGAATGACATGCAATTGTACCAGCAACCAGTATGTTGAATACAGTATATTGCCATTGACAGAATCCATTCCACTAAACTCGAAAAATAGAGTACCCCTAAATATAATCCTTCGTACTTAGTCAGTGGAGAGCAGATATAGTGCCCTTAATCTATCCATTATTATATATGTGCTCCAACTTTCAAAATGTATAGAGCTAGGACTGCAGTACACTGGGGTGCAGTGACGCGGCCTCTGTAGCTTAATGTTTTTAACATGAACTTGTTAGAGTCAATTAGGTTTGTTGTAGGCTGGCTGGTAAGTAAGGTAGAAATATTTGTTTGTTGATTTTTTGACAGGTGTCGCCCTTCCATGTGCTCCTTGCTGCAAAGGCCATCATGTTATCGGTTGGGGTGGTTGCCAGCTGTTTGTACTGTTAGTGGTTAGCACCTACAGTATACCTTACAGAACTGGGATCATTTGTTTGAATCTCAATCAGGACACTGTATGCACGGGGTTTGGTCTGGGTCTGTGTTAATGTGGATTTCCTCTGGGTACTCTGGTTTTCTCTGGCATTCCAAAGGCATGTTGGTAGGTCTATTGGCTCCTGTCCAAATTGACCCTAGGATGTACAAATGGCTATGCACATGTGTTACCATATTCTGCATGCCAGTCACAAGCTGAGCAAAAAGAGAAGGTTGAGGAAAGACCTGGCAACCTTGTAAAAAAATGCAAAGAAAATTATTTCCCAAAGTTTTTTGAGCATATCAGATATGTGGCTCATAGAATTGCTGACAGTCACATACATCAAAACAGATTTACTGTATATATACACATCACATGGAGGAACAATAGCATTAGGAGCATGATCAATAATTTCTCCGAAACGTGGTTGTCCCAAGCTAATGCGCAAAACTCATAGTCATAAGACTGTCACCACTGTCATCTCCTGTCCGTAGGTATACTTTACTGTGCCTACTTAGCACTAACAGATAACCAATTGACTGATGTTTCTGGGCCTCTTTCAGATTTAAATCAATGGGTCATTTACATCTGAGCCTGGCTAGAAAGGGCAGGGTTAACAGTTAACATTGCGACTAATCCCCTTAACAATGTATTAAGCGTGGCAAGCCTCAATGAATTCTTAGTCAGATATAATGAAGAAGAGAACAGAAACTGGGTGCCAAGCTAGAATAATTAATAACACATGAAAGGGCCTTCCTTATATAACTGCTGAAAGTTTACCTGCTGGAAGATATACTCTACTATCAACACAACATCAGACCCTATGGGCATATGACATGGAGTCAAATATTTGTGAAAGTATTTTTATTTCCATTATATTTGAGGCAATTATATTTCTTTGTACCAGATGTGTCATCTGTAAGATGGGATCCAATATGAAATCATTCCTGTGACTTTCTGTAGAAAAGTATCTATTACCAATATACAAAGTCAGGTATATCCAGGCTTGACCCCCAGAATCTTTTGGTTGGCCCCCTTCTTTTTGCTGGCACAGACTTGTGGTCATAAAAACAGTTTCTTTACTGCAGCAGCCAATTTGCAGCATTATAGCACGTGATACAGGGAATGGGAGCCCTGCCCAAGCTGTCCGCTGACTAATCTGCAGTGTAACAGTGCACTCCTACCAGGGTATTTTTTACAGTATGGTGCATAGAATTGTAGAAACTGTTTAAGTCCAACGCACTGTCATAATGGCTGTACAAAATAAACAAAGAACTCTCTGCAAACAGTGCCAATCCATCGATAAAAAAGACCAGAAACCTTTTAGACATAGGTTAATATCAAAGTGGCCAGCTTGATTAGAAGTACTGAAGCCAATACATCTACTTACAGAAAAGAAGGGTGCACAGGAGATTTGTGACTAGCAACAGCATGGTCCAAAAGCATGATCCTGAGCATGTAATGTCAGCTCTTCTGAAATTGAAACGTTAGATGACCTGCCTAGTGGGTCTCCCATCCCTTCCTTGGGTCCCATAGCAACCATGTGCTTTGGCTATAGTTGCATCACTGATGCAGACACTATCATATATCTGTGTTAGATGGCATTAAAAATGTGTCTGTGCATCAACATAGGATGGGGCAATTGTTTTGGATTGTGGCAAAATAGGAAGGAGGTTAGGGCTTTGAGGTTGGGAAAAGTCAAAGCTTAGGACATGTACTGTACATTTGGGTGCAGGGAAGCTCTAGACACTTTTTTAAGTATAGTCAGGCAGCATTTAGTGCATGTGTACTTAGCTGCTATTTAACAGGTTGGGAAATATTACAGAATGACTTTAAAAATGCACACATTAGGCTTTCTGAGGTTGCCCTTGATTTTGAAACTGGTGACACAAAGGTCATTATTCATTAAGGAAAGATTCACGTAGGAAATGAATGCGCTTGGCAAGCAGTTTTGATCCTAGCCAAGCGCTTTATAAATGAGGTTGAAATAGTGATATCAGTCAAATGGTTCAGTTCACATTCTACTCAAACATTTTTACAAGGTTCAGACTGCAGCCACCTATTTGTTCCATTTCAGTTGGCAGAACGATGCCCCAACAACATGAAAGCTCCTCTGCATCTACCACTTGTGCCAGCCTTATGGGGTGCAGGTCGTTATCTTTTGCTACAGTAGGGGTAAAATATCAAATATATCTTAGCAGTAAGAATAATAAAAGTTTCTGTAGCACTACCAATGCAGGAGCCGCTTGGTAGAGTAGAGTTCTTTGTTCTTCGGCCTCGACTCTGAGAACAACCTCAGCTCCACTGACGCACCAGAATAAGCAAATGGATATTAGACTGCTACTAGGAGCACAGATATAGACACCTTGCATGCAACTAAAGTTCAGTATCAAAAAGCATAAATCAGACTGGTAAGCAGTAAATGAACCCAATATATTGGCTCGGGTTGCAGTAAATAGCAATATGCACATAAATAAGAATGTAAAAGATTAGGTTAATCGTAGTTCCTAGACAATATATTCACTAGGTCTATAGCAGCATAGAATTAATTTCTATGCAGCTTAATAAGAGAAAAACCGATAATCCACAAAATCAGCAATAAGTAATTTCATTAGAAAACAGTAACAGCAATGATAATCAATTCTGCGATAACTCCTCTGTAAACAGACGGCTATATCCACTTTAGAGTGCCCTATACCTGAATGGCAGCAATGACATTTAAAACTCTGTAAAGAGGTACCTCTTACTATGGACGATATGCAAATTTCTGGTAAGGAAATTTATTTGAGTGAGTAGTCTCTAGCCCAAGTTCTACAGCTAGCTAGCACTGGGGCCAATTCTTTATGGTGGTACACATGAGTACAGTACCAGTAAAGTCTACATGCAGTAAATATTTCTGCTTGTTAGATGGGGAGTCTCTATGTGCTCGGGCTCTGCTAGCAGCAGCAGGCTAATGGCAGCAGTGTTCTCTCACCAGTCCCAGCAACACAGCAACAGGGAGTCTCCTGTTTACATGTCAGCTCACTCCTGGATCTATCTGGAGTGACTCCAGTCCTCAGCACATGGCTGCAGACTTGTGGCAGGTTGATGTGCATACAGGAGCAGTGATGCTTGGTCTCCTTGTAGCAAAAAAGAAAGTTCCTCAGTATTCGGCCAGAGAAAATACAACTCTCACCTTGGAGCTGAGAATGGAACTGCTGTGTTAGACATGTATCAAGCGCCATTATCATTTGTCCTCCTGAACTTCCAATAACAATATTCCCTTTTACAATGAGAATTGTCTTGTCAGCAAACATTGGGGGACCTACAGCTAATAGCAAGCAAGGTCTGTAGGGACTAACTGGTTAATGTGGATTACATTGATCTACCAAATCCTTTATATTTTTAATCGTTAAACTTAAAAAAAAAATCACTGAAAGGCTGAATACAATGTCTGCCCCACCACTCTCTTCAGCGGGATAATGTTTACTACAGGTGCATTTTAAAAGGCTGTTGTTATCATGTTCAGTGCAAATGAAAGTTTTTTTTAACTTTATTATATTTTATTCATCACATTAAATTGTATTTTGGAGGAGCAGCTGGTCATTAGCCCCAGAGCCATGTGATACTTATTCTTCAACAAGAAGCCTGAGATGCATCAAGATGTCAGCTGCTGAGTAATTCTCTTATCCAGCCCTGATCTGCAGTAGAGCAAAGAGCTTGGTAAATATACGAACACAGAATTATCATAAAACACGACTAGCAGAAAACACGACAGTTGGGATTCCAGACTATTATGTAGACCTCTGGAGAGTGAATTACAAACCTGAAGGAGAGGGAGGTGGGCTGTCTATGGCAATCCAATTCCAGCTGTGATCTATCTTGTGAATGCTCAAAAATAGAAGATATTTTACTAGGTTGCTATCCGCCACATCAGTGCTTTATAAATACCAAATGTTAGCCATGGTAAAACTAGATAAATAATAGAACTTTTTAAAGTCCACTTTCCTGACAATATTTAGGGTGTAAAATATGCTGTATGCACACAGTGTGTACATGCCCCCCCCCCCCCCCACCCACACACACACACACACACACACTGATTCCAGAGTTTTTTCCCCCAGAGAACCCTGTGTATTTTTGAATCTGATGGGGCTTTATGTGGCTCTACCCATTCAACTGCATCATTCATTCACAGGATCTTTGAATGAAAAGACCACAAGTCCCTTCTTCCACCACAGCAGAGTGATTCACAAATCTTAATGGGGCACAAGTGTGGTGACATCACCATATTTGTAGTCCATTGATACTTCTTCTAGCTCCATACCTGAAAGTTCCAAGGTATATCAAGGCACAGAACTGGACTGGAGGCATAGTCTGCAGGAATAATACTAGGAGAGAAGCACCTCTAAGTGTAGGGGTACATACCACTTTAATAAAGTAAAAACAATTAGCAACTCACATAGCAAGTAGTAAAAAAGGGACATCAGAATGGAGGCATCCTGTGCAAGCTGTCATCAGTGTCTGTCAGGGGTGGCGACAGCTTACCCAGAAGGCACTTTTTGCTCAACTAGCGATTTATTTATCCTTTTAATGTTGTGCTAATATATATATATCTATATATTTTTTTTTTTTTTAAATATGATTGCATTTTTTAGATAATGCATTGATTCATGTATGTATATATAATGCTTTTTTGTAAAAATACTCCTTAAATTCTGTTTTGTGTGTTAGTCCTATCAGTAGTATTTTCTATATCCTTTGCCTTTAAAGCGTAACTCCACTTTTGTTCAGAAAAAAACATTCTCCGCGATCTACGTACATTGCAAGTACTATAACAACCTTTGTTGCAGATTCCTACCTTTTTTTTTTCTGAAGAAATCTCTGTGTGTTTCTCTGTGCCTGCATGGGAAAGTGAGTCTAATTGAAGTGGTTTCATAATTATCAATCAGCTGTGCACCTGCAGAGCACTAATGAGGAAATCTGCTGGGCCTGCATCCCTTTCGACGTGTTTCTATTGGAAGTATCTCACCAAAAATGACATTTTTGTTGCAGGGGATGCCTAAAATCTGACTTGTATCTTAGGCAGACTTCTGGGAAAATCGGTGAGCCAATCACACAAGCAGGAAATTATGTTTCTGGGGTGTGGTCAGTATACATTCTGTTTACATCTCCAGGTAGCCATATTGCAATGCAGTTTCAGAAAATTACAGCGGCTGCAGATTGAAAAGGAAAGGATATTTTTAATAACATTCAATTACAATATGACTTGTGTCGCAATTGTATACGCTATATTATTTTTTTTCTTTATTTGCTTTTTTCCCCCCACAAAAGTGGAGTTACCCTTTAACCAGTTGCCAACCACCCGCCGCAGTTTTACTGCGGCAAGGTGGCCCGGCTGTGCGAACTGTACGTCGGTCGTGCGTGGGGCTAGGGGGCGAGCCCGCGGTCCCCGTGATGTGCTGATTCTGTTCAGAACCGATCAGTCTTCAGGTCCAGGCTAATGAGTTTTGACCATTTGCAGAACATCCTGTGCCTGTGTAATGTAAACGCAGGCACAGGAAATGATGCAATCTTCTTTTCCCTTTTCGGTTCCAGCGAAAGCATCAGACAGTGAGTACACAAGCACTACACTGACACCAGTACACATAGCACATATTTAACCCCCTGATCACTCCCCAGTTCGCCCTTTTACTCCCTGTCACAGTGTACACTATATACAGTATACAGATAATTTTACTGATCACTGTATTAGTGTCACTTGTGACTTCAGTTAGTTTGAGATGCAGTTAGTGGTAGTTAGTGTCTGTCCCAGATAGATTTAGGGTACCCGCCATACATCCCCTTATAAAGATTTAACCCCCTAATCACCCACAGTTAACCCCTTCATTGCCCTGTCACAGTGTCGCTATTATAGTGTACAGATCTTTTTTCTGATCCATGTATTAGTGTCATAGGTAACATCAGTTAGCATTAACCTTTGTTAGCGTCAATCCAGTTTAGTAATACATTTTAGCCCTTTGAATGGCAGTGACACACACTAAACACCTCTATTACTAGTATAGTGTCAAAACGGATCAAAATCTTTGATCAGATCAGAACTATCCTAGCGTCCCCAATAGTTTAGAATAGTGTTGCCAAAACGCAGTGTTAGCAGGATCAGCCCTGACACCTGCCAGCACCTAGGTTTAGCCCCTCCGCCCATCCCACAAGAAGTACAGTATCAGCACATTACTGTCACTTCCAAATACACAGCACACTAAACCGCAGTGTTAGCAGAGTCAGACCTGATCTCTGCTAGCACTAGCAGTTACATTTTTTGGTAACGGTTAAAACAGTCCTTGACAACCAGGTGCTTTTTTACCTGTGAGTCACACTAGCTACCTATAAATGTATTGGCCAAAATGTGTAAACAGAGGTACACTAGTGAAGAGGCCTACATGATGATGAGCATGACAGATGAGAGCGATGGGGAAGCCTCACTGTCAGAATCAGGCTCAGAACCTGTAGAGAGCAGCGGCTCCCTGACAGATAGCCCTGACGATGGAATAGTGGTCCCTGCTAAGATCAGGTGTACCCGACCCCATTCTTCTGTTGCTAAGGTGCAACAATCGCAGGGTTCTCATATGCAGCAGAGTGTCGGTACTAGTGCCGCTCAAACTTCTGGAGAACTGGCAAGCACCAGCGACCTAGTAAATCCTGGTCATAGTCAAATCAGCACTGCAGTAACACTTGGTTATGTGGTGAGTCCCATAAGTGCAGTTAAACCTGGTGCGGTGGCTAGCACAAGTAGTGTCCCACAGCCACCAATAATTTCAAGACAGGCCCGTAGAGCCCATAGTGTCCTTCCTGATGCACTTGCAAATCCTGATTAGGAGCTCACCACTACTGCAGCTCCTGTGCTTTCCCCATTCACTGGCCAAGTTGGAATTCAGGTGGAAACAGCCAATTTTACTCCCCTTGGTTATTATGAGCTGTTTTTCAAGAAAGATCTGTACAGATATATTGTGGACCAAAGCAATTTATATGCCAATTTATCACCGCAAATCCAAATTTGACCCTTGCCAGAGAAATTGCATGGAAATGTATCACTATTTCCAAATTCCAAACCTTTCTGGGCCTATCCCTCCTCCTGGGCATTACTAAAAAGAGTGAGTTGAGGTCATTTTGGTCCACTGACCCAATTCACCATATGCCTGTGTTCTCTGCGGCCATCGCTAGGACTAGATACAATCAAATCTTGAGGTTCATGCACTTCAGTGACAATGAACTCTATTGTCCTCGGGGTGACCCTGGATATGACTGGCTCCACAAAATTTGACCCCTTGTAAATCACTTTTTCAGCCTTGTATACGCCCCAACAAGCTGTCTGCATTGATGACTTCCTGATTAAATTTCCTGGCCACCTTGCTTTCAATCAGTTTCTCCCTAGCAAGCGTGCCAGATATGGGGTCAATATTTATGAGCTCTGTGACAGGGCAACATACTATACGTGTAGTTTCCGGATTTACGAGGGATAACATAGCAATGTGGAGCCCCCCAACTGACCAAACTACATGGGGAGCAGCGGCAAGATTGTTTGGGACTTGGTGTCACCCTTATTCAACACTTTTTAGTCACCTTTTTGATTCTGGAATTGGTGCATGTGGCATTATGCAACCTAATCACTGGGGCTTCCCCAATGGCTTCTAGATTCCAGACTTAGATGGGGGGAGAGAGCCTGCTTGAAGTGTAGTAAATTGCTTGCAGTGAAGTGGAGGGACACACGGAATGTTTTTGTTCTGTCCTCCATTTACGCAGATACAACAGTCCAAATTGCAATGGTGACTGGTGTTGTTGAGAAGCCCCTCTGTGTCCAGGAATACAACCTTAACATGGTAGGGGTGGACTTCAATGACCAGATGATGGTGCCGTACTTAATTGCTCGTAAGGTTAGACGCTGGTACAAGAAAGTGTCTGTATACTTATTCCAATTGGCTCTGCTGAACGCTTATGCGCTATACAAAGTGTCAGGAAGAAGTGGATCCTTCCTAAAATTCCAGGAAGAGATCATTACAGCCCTTCTGTATCCAGAAGGTTCTGTGGCCCAAATTCACAATCCAGATGCAGTGAGCAGAGCCATTTTCCTAAAGTCCTCCCTGGTACCCCTACCCAAAAAGCACCCCAAAGAAGATGTTGTGTCTTTGAAAAATGCAGATATAAGTGTGACACCCCCTATTTTTGTCCCTTCTGTCCTGGCCAACCTGGTCTCTGCATCAGGGACTGTTTCCGTTGCTACCACACACTAGACAAGTATTAGTGTAGAGTACAGCATGGAACAGTCTAGAGCACAATTTTACACAAGGTCTCGAAAGATGGTAGATGGCTATTGCATTTTGAGAGACCCTAGCCTGGAACGTTTAATGTTTTATTACAGTTACAAAAAAAAGTGTAAAAGAAGTTACAAAAAAAAATAAATAAAAACAAATAAAAAAGCCAAAAATGGTTGTTGTTTTATTAATTTTCTGTTCTTACTCTTTTACTGTACTTTATAATATACTGCTATACTATAATGTTTTATTGTTATTGTTTTTCATTGTTAACCATAGTTTGCTTTGTAGATACCACCATTCTACTGTACTGTATGCTATTATAATGTAATGTTTAATTGTTGCTGTGTTTTTCATTGTTAACCATAGTTTTCTTTGCAGGTACCACCATTCTACTGTTTTACTGCACTGTATACTATTATATTGCAATGTTTTATTGTTACTGTGTTTTATTGTTAACCATTGTTTGCTTTTCAGGTAAGCCCATCAGCTGCAGCACTGATTTTTTTATTCTGACAGCAACAGCGTTTGCTCTCAGCATATACGTAAATCAATGATTGCAGCGCTGTAGGAGGAGTGGACAGAGGTCAGATTTCCCCTATGCTTTTGACATATATTTTTTAACACTTTTCTTGGCAGAGATTTCTTCATCCACATCGATTGATGCGAATGGAGGAATCTGCTATGTTCTTTTTTTTTCCGTTCAGCCCATGGGCCAAACGAAAAAAAAAGAACATTGCATGTATGCCCATCACTAGAAGTGGGTGGATCCTGGGAGGTCTAATGGTGGTCATACCACACACTTTATGACAGAGATTTCTTCATCCACATTGATCGATGTGACTAGAGGAATCTTTTAGGTTCTCTTTTTTCATTCAGCCCACAGGCTGCATGAAAAAAAAGAACCTTACAATATATGCCCAACAATGACCAGCAACTTACTTGTATATCGCTGGACTTTGAGTGGTCATACCGATGATGCCTGCAGATTTAGGCATCATCTTGGTATCCTTCTTTACAGCTAGCGGTCGGCTTTTAATGTAAAAGCAATTCTAATGGATAATTAGCTGCTAGGCTGCTTTTACAAGTACTCAGAAAAGGGAATGGGACAACTAGAAAGAGAGGTGTCACCCCAAAGAAAGCGCCATACAATAGAGCAACAGGGATATAACTACACAAAATAGAATCTCAAAAGAAATGCTGTCCAGGGGTCTGGCCCAAACAGCTGTACAGATCACCTCCTCCATCCATGCTGAACTATAGCATTGGGGATCACTGATGGAAGACATGGAAAGAAGGCTGATCAATCTGTAGCCAGAATTAACCAAAACACTTAACCAGAATACAGGATATCCAGGATCAGTTGGAAACTGCATTGTCCAAAATAGATGACCTTGAAAACCGTTCAAGACAATGCAACTTCAGAGTCAGAGAACTCCCTGAATCAGTGAAAGAAGTTAACCATGCAATTCGTTCCTTCATCAAGGACTTAATCCCAGACATCCCAGAACACCGTTTGGAATTGGACAGAGTGCACAGAGCCTTACAGCCAATGCGATCTGATGGTCTACCGAGAGAGATTATAGTTAAACCCCACTTTTACTATGTCAAGGAAGAGGTGATGAAATTGTCCAGGAATTCCGATGGGCTCACTATTCAGGGACAACGGGTCCAGGTCTTTGTGGACCTCTCCCCCTTTACCGCGCAAAGATGTTACTCTCCTAAACCCCTCCTTCAAGTTCTGGCTCAAAAGGACAAAACATACAAATGATCCTTTCCATTTTGCCTAAACTTCATGTATCGGAACAAAGCCAACAGCTTCTCATCATTTTCTGAAGGTGAACACCTGCTCCTACACCTATGGCTGATTACCCAAGAGATCCCTCCTCCTTCCACTGCCAGGGGTCCCTCATTTGCCAAAAGTCCTTCACCTCCTAGTCCACTTACTCTGGTTTGGCAGAAAAAACAAAAACTACCGAAGAGGTCAAGGGACTCTCAACCTCTTTGAGGAAGTCATTTTGATTAAGGACAACTGGATCCTGTTTTGCACTTTCTGAAATGGATCTTTCAGACGGCTTTCCTTTCCCCGCGATTTGTGCTAACTTTCTGAGGAACTCCTCCAAAGGGGTTGGGGGGGGGGGTGTTAAGAGGGGCCTAGAATTTCTATTCCCCAATGTTTGACGAGTTCAAAGTCAAATTTTTCTTAAAGTTTTCAAAGTTTTTTTTAAACCTTCCCTTAGTTATACTTGTGCATATTTGTTGTTATGATACAGCTGGGATCTCATCCAGGGTGGCCCCTAGGGTTCTCCCCTTTGGTTGGGCAAACTCTGAGACCCACTATACTCACTGGATACATTAATCTACTGAATCTTATGATTGACCCTGTGCAGTTGCCCCTTTAATGCTCCAGGCGGGTAACAAAGAAACATTTGCTGTCTGATTGCTTGACAGGGGTTAAGGAGAAGCTTAGCGACAATTGTGCAGGCCCTATTCCTTCCATGTTTTAAGGAACAGGGCTCTGTTTATTTGAAGTTATCTATTATATCTCTACATGGGTAGACTGAAGTGGATACAATTTTTATTATTATATTATTATACAGGATTTATATAGCGCCAACAGTTTGCGCAGCGCTTAACAAAATGAAGGCAGACATTACAGTTACAATACAATTTGGAACAAAAGGAATCAGAGGGCCCTGCTCATTAGAGCTTACAATCTAAAAGGGCCTCAATGTGCTGCTGATGCATTTATGTTTTACTCTCAGTGGCAGATTGATGTTCCCTACTTTTTGGGGATATCACCATTCTCAGATTTTTTGGTGGGAAGTGCCTGGACCCTTCCTTACCTGGGTGGGTTACTGGGTTTTTGGTTTCATTGTTTCTCTAATTGTTGTCTTGTATTTCGCTTCCCTATCTCTACCTCTTTTATTTTTCTTTCTCTAACCTATCTTTTTCCTATGGTCTGCCTGGAACCCCTCCCACGTAATTAAGTCAAAGTAAAGGCTGTGGATGCACTGCTTGGCAAGGCAACCTGTTTTCACTGGGTGAGATTTTTTTCTATTTTGAGTTGTCCAGACCTCTGATTCATGGCTAATTCTAAACCTTCCAATATGATCATGCAGATTATATCCCACAATGTACAGGGTCTTTTCCCCGGTAAAACAACGGAAATGTTTCAATTATACCATACCCTAAAGAAAGTTATTTTCCTACAGAAAATGAATTTCCCAATCTCTTACAACCCCTCCTTCCTTCACTAGAGCTTCCCCCAATTTTACCTAGCTAATGCCATAAACAAGACACGTAGAGTAGCAATTTGCTTTTCCAAACATTTAAACTTTTCCCCTTCCTTAATACTCAAGTACTCGGAAGGTTGTTACCTGTTGGTGGTGGGTACCATTGATGGAAAGATCTATACATTTGTTTCCTATTACACCCCAATAAAGGCCAAGTGGGATTTTTTGAAACCATGAAAAAAAAGGACATACATTTTATTTGGGTACAGCTTTCCATGACTGCGCCATCACCAATTAAAGTCATGCAGTGCCAAATTGCAAAAAATGGCCTGGTCATTAAGGAGGGGGGGGGGGGTGAAACCTTCTGGTCCAGAAGTGGTTAAGTATAGCTCTTAGACATTTTTTTCCTTTGGAGTTTTGTCACACCCCCTGTCACTATATATAGCTGTAGGGGCATTCTCCAATGACAGTTTAAAAAAGGAGTGTGACAATCGCAGGACGCATGCCCATTAACGAGTTGCACAACCAGTGATGTCATCACCACCGGTGTCACGCTCCACGAGCGCCCCAAGCCTCGCTCTAATAATCGCTCCGTCTCACCGCCAACCTCTGGGTAACGAGTGGAAGATTACCATGGCAGGAGTTGGTGCCATGGCTGACAGATGCTAATGACAGCTTACACAGGATGCCTCCATTCTGATGTGCCTATTTTATTACTTGCTATGTGAGTTGCTAATTGTTTTTACTTTATTAAAGTGTTATGTACCCCTACACTTAGAGGCGCTTCTCTCCTTGTATTATAGCTGCTGCTGGATTCCGCTTCAGGTTCTCATTTGGGAAGCTGCCATTTGTGTATGGACCTATTGCAGTTGCAATGCTTAGCAGACTCCAATGCAAAAAAACAATACATGCAATTTTTTTGTCAAAAGAAATATTCCCCTTTGTATCACTTGACCTTTCCATTTAGGTTGTACATTCTAACAAGCATGGCCCTCTGAATGGTATTGTAACTATACAGTATGCCATCGTTTTGCAAAGCACTGTGCAAACATTTGTATATAAATCCTGAATAATAATAACAAATTTTAGAACTGGCATACTTGTACAAGTGTGAAGCACATATCGTTAGCACCAGATACACGTGGGTAGATAGATAGATAGATAGATAGATAGATAGATAGATAGATAGATAGATAGATAGATAGATAGATAGATAGATAGATAGATAGATAGATAGATAGATAGATAGATAGATAGATAGATAGATAGATAGATAGATAGATAGATAGATAGATAGATAGATAGATTCATTTTACCAATTTGCTCATAATATCAGATATTGTTGTTCTGTAAAGTGGTTTAATAAACTCAGATGGCTAATGACTAAGGTCTGGAGATTATGTGTAGTCATTCACTGGCAGATGCTTAATGAGCTGAATCCTTCATTATGTGAAGTTTCCGCATTGCACTAAATGTAACTTCCACATTTGTGTTACACTAATTGTCAATTCTTGGGAAAGACATCCAACTACAGGAATAAAGTGACCTTTACCAATAAAGTCAAAGTATTGCTTCTGGGCCTGTAAATGATGTAAATTCAAATCTAGTTAAAAAAAAACTCTCATTAAAGCTCTATTTTTTGTTTAGATTAAATCAAGTTTCTGCTTCTTCCTAATAATTTGTTCATCTGTGAGAAACATCCGCTCTAACATTACCAGCCCTACTTCTGTATTACAGTGAGGAAAAAAAGTACCTGCTGATTTTGTACATTTGCCTACTGACAAAGAAATGATCATTTTATAATTTTAATGGTAAGTTTATTTAAACATTGAATAACAACAAAAAAAAAAATCCAGAAAAACTCATTTCAAAAAAAGTTATAAATTGATTTGCATTTTGATGAGTGAAATAAGTCTTTGACCCCTTTGAAAAGCATGACTTAGTACTTGGTGGGAAAACGTATGTTGGCAATCACAGAGGTCAGACGTTTCTTGTACTGAAGGAGGTTTGTAACGTACCTGCGCTGTGGAGTTAGAAAATAGGGTTTTGTGGTTTAAGCTGCCCCCATCCTACCACTGAGGTAGAGTACAAATAAGGAATATTAAATTTTCGGTAAATGGCGCTACCATTAATTGGCCCAGCTTAATGATCGTGAGGGGTTATGAAACCATAAAAGACATTTCTTGCAGTTGGCCGCCAGGTTTGCACCTCAGGAGGGAGTTTGTCCCACTCCTCTTTGCAGATCCTCTCCAAATCATTAAGGTTTCAAGGCTGACATTTGGTAACTCGAACCTTCAGCTCCCTCCACATATTTTCTATGGTATTAAGGTCTGGACACTGGCTAGGCCATTCCATGACCTTAATGTGCTTCTTCTTGAGCCACTTCTTTGTTGCCTTGGCCATGTGTTTTGGGTCATTGTCATGCTGGAATACCCATCTACAACCCATCTTCAGGGTTCTGGCTGAGGGAAGGAGGTTCTCACCCAAGATATAACAGTACATGGCCCGGCCCTTTGATGCTGTAAAGTTGCCCTGTCCCCTTAGCAGAAAAACACCCCCAAAGCATAATGTTTCCACCTCCATGTTTGACAGTGGGAATGGTATTCTTGGGGTCATAGGCAGCATTCCTCCTCCTACAAACACGGTGAGTTGAGTTGATGCCAAAGAGCTCGATTTTGGTCTCATCTGACCACAACACTTTCACCCACTTCTCTTCTGAATCATTCAGATGTTTATTAGCAAACTGTAGATGGGCCTGTACATGTGCCTTCTTGACCAGGGGGACCTTGCGGGTGCTGTAGGAATTCAGTCCCTCACAGCATAGTGTGTTACCAATTGTTTTCTTGGTGACTAAGGTCCCAGCTGCCTTGAGATCATTGACAAGATTCTCCTGTGTAGTCCTGGGCTGATTCCTGACTGTTCCTATGATTAATGAAACTCCACGAGGTGAGATCTTGCATGGAGCCCCAGACAGCGGGAGAGTGACAGTTATTTTGTGTTTCGTCCATTTGCAAATAATCACACCAACTGTTGTTACCCTCTCACCAAGCTGCTTGGCTATAGTCTTGTAGCCCATTCCAGCCTTGTGTAGGTCTACAATCTTGTCCCTAACATCCTTGGACAGCTCTTTGTTCTTGGCCATGGTGGAGAGATTGGAATCTGATTGATTGATTGCTTCTGTGGACAGGTGTCATTTATACAGGTAACAAGCTGAGATTAGGGGAACTCCCTTTAAGAGAGTGCTCCTAATCTCAGCTTGTTACCTGTATAGAAGACACATGGAAGACCAGAAATCTTTCTGATTGATAGGGGATCAAATACTTATTTCACTCATTAAATGCAAATCAGTTTATAACTTTTTTTTAAATATGTTTTTCTGTATATTTTTTGTTGTTATTCTGTCTCTCACTGTTAAAGTAAACCTACCATTAAAATATAGACTGATCATGTTTTTGTCAGTGGGAAAACATACAAAATCAGCAGAGGATTGAATTTTTTTCTTTACTGTAGCTGCTGTATACATGTGACATACCGGTTTGGTTTCATCATCACCTTTTTTTTTAAATTACACTAAAAATGAATTCAAAGTCAGTAATGTCACTGTAGACTTGTAACGCTCCTGCGTTTTTATTATAGGCTGGATTTGCAGCTGCAAAATCTCTACTCAGTAGTCATGTAGAGATGTGTTGAATACCAGATCCAACTCTCCAGGACTCATCACCGTGGGCCTGTCAGCTTCAACATACAGATATATACACACTCAATGAGATGTTCCTGGAGTGATAGGATGTATATGATAGTATGAAGGTGATGTGCTGAAGGGACAGGTGTGAACAGTGACAAGGATGGTAATCACTTGATAGGTTTTGTATAGGAGAGTTCAAGATGGTATTTAGGAATGCAGATAGGTTAGTATCGAGTATGCTAACAGGTGGTGAGGACAGCAGATGACAAATACAGGATAGACTAACCCAGTGCAAGGATGGATAGTAGTAGACAGGAGAGCTAGCAATCTATGCAGCAGTGCAGATGATAGATGGTAGTAGGCTGAAGAGCTAGCAATCTATGTAACAGTGCAGATGATAGGATAGTATAGATAGGTAGTAACAGTCCTTAATGTGCATAGGTAGATAGTGCAATAAGGTTATGGAGGGTTCCCCTGCGGGGTACTTATCACTTGTAATGTTAGTAGTTTAGAGAGGTCCAGTAGATAAGGGATGGTCCGGTAGCGAGATACAGGGATCAGTAGCGAGGTTCCGGTCTGCTCCAGGTAGAGGGAATAGCTGGAGGTTCCGATCGAGAGACAGGCTTGAAAGCATGTGGATAACAAGGCAGGTTGAACGAACAATGTGAGTGAGACCGCCGGCGGTTGAAATAGCCGCTCTGCGGCGCTCAGCAGTGACATCATCGTTCTTAAAGGTATATGCGTACCACCTGAAGAGAAAGGTGGGACGCATTACAGAGGAAAGTGGTGATTAAGGGTACCGGAGGTACCAGAATCTTACAAGACTCCAGTGAAAAACCTCCAAAAAGTACCCTCTCACCACCCTTCCACACATTGTTTTGCATTGTTGTTTGTTTGCCTTTAAATAATTTTGTCCTTTCCTCACTCCATAGCTAGAGGATGCTGTGTAGTTAGTCCTGCCCTTCTTCTTCATGTTTTCATCTCCATTCATCACATGTGCTGTATTCTGCTTAAGCTAGACAGAATTTTTGATTTTTTGATGTTCATCTGTTCTGATCTACACAAGTTTTTGGATTAAAGCTTTCTACAATCTGCATGATGTCATTTGGGTCAAGTCACCGTCTGCCAAGCTACTAGACTCTAAGTAAAAGGGTTTGTAAAGGCTAAAAGTTTATTTACCTTAACAAATTCTCTGCATTGGCTCCAGCTGCTGTCAATCAAATCCAGTAAGGGAGCAGGAGGCGGGGCTGAGCTGCACCGTGTGTGTCAATAGACACACACAGTGCAGCTCGGCATCAAGCCTGCATGTGTGCCACGTAATCAAAGAGAAAGTTTGACCGCACATACAGTGCATCACACAGACATGGGACAGGTTGACGCGTTTCATGATTCTTAAGATCGCTTACTCATAACCAATTGATTATGAGTAAGCAATCGTAAGAATCGTAAAACGCGTCAACCTGTCCCATGTCTGTGTGATGCACTATATGTATTCAAGTTTTATGGGGAATTAAACACTTCCATTTTCATCTTCTCCTGAGTGCGGTCAAACTTTTTCTTTGATTACTTGACTACTGGATGGCGGATCTGACCAGCACCAGAGTGCTTTGCCTCACCTGAGCGGCTTTTTTCTGTTACTACAATTGCATGTGTGCCACCATAGGAAAAAGCTTCTAGGATATTCAAGTTGTATCAAGCACTGAATACCAGGTTGTTCCTGATTTAGTTTTACTTCCTTCTTTTCTCTGGCAATGCAATAGCAGTCGATCCTCTGGCAGTTTTGTTGTCACCTTTACTGCATATGCCCCTCAGGTGTACAAGGGGAAGCTGTTCCTTTCCTATTTTTATTATTTTAGCACAGCCCCATATGACTTCTTTTATCACCTTTAGGAGCGGCTCCAGAAAGAACATTTACAAACCTTTCCTCTCTCCTTTTCTACGCCTACCTTATTATCATCATTTATTGTTCTGGATCTAGCGGGGATGATTGATGGAGGCTTCTTCTAACTGCTAGTTGCCCCACATGACACACATTCTACAAGCTGGAGGGGCACGCTTAGCATGGGAAAACTCTTCAGACTGCTTTACGTGACATATCACACATGCGTCATTGGATCCTAGGTTATTCTTCCCTCTAGGAGTGTGGACGGGAACAAGCATGATTTGTCATGTGATTGCAATGTAAGGGATCCAAAACTAGGTATTTAGGAGTGATACTTTAATAAGTATAAGTGCAATTAGGGGATTTATCAAAATTAGGTATACTGAGTTTAATATCAATTTAATTTCTAGATCTCCCCCACCACCACATGTGAAAAAGCAGTATTACATGTAAAAGGGGCATTAGCAGAAAAATCAAAAATATACTTATATTACAGACTAGGCGGGGTGATATAGAGACCTTTGGGCAAGATCCTGGGAAAGCTAAGGGTTCCAAATTTTGTGAACAGATGCTCCAGCAAGGTGCTTCTTTTAGATTAATTTTTTTTAATGTTCTACATTTCTTTGAATTTAGTTTTACTTACTGTAATGCTTCATTATTACATGGGAGGATAAAAGTGAACCTTACATTTTAACATAAAAATAGGTGTGTATATAAAACTGAAGGTCCCACGTACACACTAGCAGCGCTTCAGGGCTACTCTCCTTGAGCCCTACGTTAAACCGGAGGTAACACTAAGCCACAGATTGGTACCGCGCGTCAAATGCACAAGTCCCAAGCAAGGTAGTCACTTCACATGTATATATATATATAAGCATAAGGTCCCAATTATGTGCTATGAAATCCTCTTTGCGTTTTCCAAAACTTTGAGAGCAGATGGTAAACACCACCACCACACCTCCGTGAGCCCCTTAGGTAGTGAAAACGTACCCTTATGACATATGTCTGGCACTTTAGATAATCATATGGCCCGGCTCTCCACCTCGGTCTGCTTGCACACACCCTGATCCGGAACCTCCTCTGGAAAGCAACCAGCACTCCTCCAGTATCTTTAAACAGAAGCAGTGAGGCAAATCCAGGATGGTTAATTCACAACTCCGGAGCAATAAAACGAACATTCCTCCTGAAAAGGACTCTCTGGGACAGCTCCCTATTTGTACCTATACCTAGGTAGCTGGGGACTTGAAAGAGGCACACAAATAGGGAGCTGTCCCAGAGAGTCCTTTTCAGGAGGAATGTCAGTTTATTGCTCTGTAAAGTAGAGAGCGTAAAGCTTGTATAACAGTGTACATTTGCTGTCCCCTCAAAATAACTCAACACACAGCCGTTAATGTCTAAACCACTGGCAACAAAAGTGAGTCCAAATTGGGCCTAAAGTGTCAATATTTTGTGTATCCACCATTATATTCCTCAGCAGCATGCTGCAAAATGACAGTAGTGTCTAAGGGACTGTTTTATGGTGCAGAGTGTTTGGTGAGTTGGCAAACCTCTCATAAATCCTGCACTTCAGCTGTGGATACCAATGACGGAGGGGCCCCTCATGGATAGACGGCTTGACTCCAGAACGTCTGCTCTGTGTGGCTGTAGATGCAGATAAAGACCACACTGTAACGTAAGTTCCCTTAAACTCAGCACTCTAGTCATGACATCCGCTTCCTTCTCTGGCACCAAGCTCCTCTCTGACTGGCTCTTGGGCGAGAGGAGCAGACTGGCAGAGGTCTTTACTCCCCGGGATCTTGGGCGCAAAAGCCCCAAACTCTTCCAAGGCAGACAGTAAAAATCCTCCCTCACTCCTCCTGATGTCTCCAAGTCTATATGGATCTGTAGTTATAAAGCCATCTCACACAATGTTGCAGTCTATCCAATGGACTATATGTCCCAGCATGCATTGCAGCAGTTCTGTGTCCTCCGTATCCTCCTCCTCCAGAGTCTCAGAGTCTGCCTAGATTTGTAGTTCAGAACTTCAATTCCTGCATTATGGAGATGCTGTTTTGGACTATATCTCCCATGATCCCAAGTGCTTTGCATTACAGTCTATAAGATTGGTTGGCTAGCTCTTCTGATCCCTGATTTGTCATTTTCTCTGCTATCAGGAAGGAAGGGGTGAATGGGGGGGGGGGGCTCACACAGAGCTGCAGCACAGCCAGCATGAGAAGAGGATTTTACACAGGCTTCTCTGGTTTCCAGTATAACAGTGTAGGTGGGGGAGTGGAGGGCAGAGAAATCAGCAGCTACATGGAAAATGGAACAGCTGGCAGCAGGCTACATATAAATAAGTAGTCATTGCTGTCAAATATTCTGCTTGAATGGGTGAATGTGGGGATGAATGTGTCATTTATCTCAGAGTATCTGAGTCCTGCCATTTATTTCATGTATTTTTGTTGGGCTGAGATCACACAAGCACCAAAGAGACCATCTACTCAGAAGTTAACATAGTGGCCAGTCAGATCTGTTGACATTGTCATGGCCATGATGCTTCACTTCATGGTGTGGCAAATGTAACAAAGCATGCCACATTTAGCAGGTGGTGCCACTTGGCAAACGCGGCTATTGAAGTTAATAGTACCACAGCGTAAAAACTTTTCATGCAGCTGTGCTGCAGTATTTCAATGTAAACCCCCCTCATAGAAAATACAGGCATTCAGGAGGCAGTAGTATCACCTCTTAAACACCCACAAACTGCAGCTCAACTGTCTCTGGATTGCTTTTCAGAGGGGCGGTAAAATCTGCTGCCACCCATGTCAAAGGGGCCTTTTATTAAAATATAGTTCAATGAAGCAAATTGTTATGCCAATTTTTTTTTTTACAATGAAGTTGTACACAAATATTTTTACTTTGTCTGCCTCCGTACGTATTGAGTGTTAGCTTAGTTGAAGGGTATAATTATTATTTACAGAAACGCATTTTGAAGAGTTTTATTTCATCTGAACAGCAGTTCAAGCACCATTGGCATGTGGAATGGGAATCGACTTTCACAATTAGAATTATAAAACTGAGGTTAAAAGGGGAGAATGTTTTCAAGCACAATATACTGTAATTGACTAGAAAATGTGACACAATCCCACCTGCATTTACAATAATTGTTTCTAGGAACTAAGGGGTTGGTTTAGACAAATTAAAATGAATCACTGATTTGTCCCAAGCAAACCAATCTGATATGCTGTTAATTGGACCCTTTATCAGTTTGCTTAGAGACCCACGTATATACCCTATTATCATCTTTTCCCATAATGGGTACCTATTCTGTACACCAGGCAGCAGTGATCGGTGGTGCAGGGGGGGGGGGGGGGGCGTAACTACAGGGGTTGCAGGGGTTGCAATTGTAAATGGGGCCCATGCTCCAGGGGGCCCATGTGGCTCCCCTGTACACCTAGATAGGAGGGGCAGCATGTAGAGAAATCACTGTCCTCCTTTTTCTCCTGTAGCTGCAGAAGGAAAATGGAGGAGATTGGTTCCTCTGTATGCTGCCCCCGCCACTCCTCCTATCCAGTTTGTTTGTGTTCTGCTGTCTCTGGGCCCCTGTGTGCCCCCCATGGTCCCCCCCCACTGTGCTTCCGGCTTCCTCCCTCCCCTCCCGGGTCGGCTGCTGCAGGGGATGTGTCACAATAAGTAACCAGGAACTACTGACACCAGTGGGTGAACTGCAAAGGTCATACTTGCGACCGGGCCCTGGCATTCCACCACCTTGGGGAGGCCCCAAGATGACAGGAAGGAGGCCCACTGCAGAACTTGTGAAAGGGTCCCGTTGTGGGACTGTAACAAAGGGCCCCGTAACAAGAGTAAAGGGCCCCAGGATCAGTGGGAAGAGCCCCAGGCTTGACAGGAAGGGCCCCGGCCAGGGGTCCGAGGAGCCCCTTATGGTTTCTTGCACTGGGGTCCTGAAAGTTCTAGTTAGGCCTTTGGGTTGGTGGTTCCAGGTATAGAAGGGGTTCCCTGACTGTAAATGACCCCTACATGCTGGGCACATTATGAATACCTTCCTAATAGAACAAATGCAAATCTGACTTTAAAAAATCCCAGGGCTCTTACTGGAAATCGGGACTAATGGCAACTATGCAAAGCAGAATTTATCATGGATTAATGAGGTCTCTTCACGATAGTCATGATTGTGCAAGTTTCTTTTTCTCAACTTCTTTAAGCACTTTAGTCATGTTATGCCCTCTTCCTCTGAATATGTCACATACATCCATTGATCAAAGGCGCCTTCATCCCAGAAAGGTAGAATTTTTGAAAGAAAAATGAGCAAAGGGATTTTAAGGGTGCCACAACACAGGAATTTATAAAAACAATTTTTATTTAGATCAAAATTTCAAAAAGATTTGGGATATACATATACTCCCCAATGAAACATTTAAAAAGGGTTTTATCCTATACTTATATGCATATTCATAGAAATACTGTGTCAATCACAATTCTTGTTGCTTAACATGTTTCGCTTTCCTGCTTCTTCAGGAGATGTTAACCATGTGTAACATATGCATACAGTATATCACAATCACTCAATAAAACACTAGTAGGAGTCCTAGAGTCAGGGTAGCTTAAACTGCAATGCCTGCCTGGAGGCGGAGGATGCTGTCATGTCTCCATACTTGTCGCATTGATGGGACATCTTTGATCATCTGGGAGTGCTCTGCTGACCGCTCTGCTTTTATCTATTATCTTTGTAACAACTTATCCAACTTTGGATGGACATCCTTCGGCTTTTCTATTTTGTTCCCTATATTTGGGATGATTATCTAACAGCAGTTTAGCTACCCTGACTGGGTGTGCTCTCCCTCTGATCTATTGTCACTGCAGCTGCTGGCTAGTGATGGACGAACATCGGCCGGGGCGGTTCGTGAACATCAGCTGCAAATTTTCTCAAAAGTCTGCGAACCGCGACTTCGCGGCGGGCCCCATTGACTTTAATGGGAGGCGAACTTTAAAAACCTTTAGGTCATATTTGCAGCCACAAAAGACTTACTAGCTGTGCACAAATAGTCCCAGCACATGGACAATGTCATAACAGCCAGAACTGACAGCAGCCGGTAAATACATGTCAAATACATATACATATATTGTGTCTGGCAATCTCTCCCTGATGAACACTGCAGACCTCTCCCTATGCTGACAAAAAGCAGAATGTGAAATGGCCGCCTGCTCTGGTCTATTTATAAGGTAGGGGGCATGTCCATGTAATGAAACGTTTCAATTGGCTGTCCCGTTCTACCTGACGGCTGTGTCATGGGTCAAAGTTCTCCCCAATGTAAACTAATATGGCCACCTTTTCGCGAATTTGCGAACAAGCAAAATTTGCCGCAAACCACAAGGCCATCTCTAGTGCTGTCCCTCCTCCCTATCTCAGCAGAGGGATTGCGATATATATGTATATGTCATTAATTTTTTAAATTCCTGTGATGTGGCACTATTAAAATCACTATATTCATTATTCTTTAAAAAAATTACACCTTCTTCCTGTTCATGCCATTTTTCAGTTTTCAGTGCTGTGATAGTTTGACTGACTAAACATGTGCAGAACTAAAAATATTGTTTAGTTTCATTCGTTATTCACATAAATTTGTTTAGTTATATTTGTTTAATCAGTTTTTGGAATTAGTTTTGTTTATTCAAATTCCAATCGATTTGAATTTAGAGAATTTGAATCGATTCAAATTCGTATTCAACTCTAATTACATTCAAATCGAATTCCATTTGAATTCAAATATATTCTATTCGAAATTCAAACTATGAAGATGGTTATATTCTTTCTATTTCATTCTATTCTATTGTTTTTTTCTATTCTTTTATTTTATATTATATTATATTCTTTTCTATACTATTCAAATGTTTATATTGTTATATACTTTCTATTCTTATCTATTGTTTAGTCTATTTTTTTCTATTATTTTATTTTATTTTCAAATGTATTTTATTTGAAATTCAAATTTCAGAAGATGGTATATTCTTTCTATTTTATTCTATTCTGTCCTCTTTTATTCTATTCTATTCTTTTCTATGCTTTTCTATTATATTATTTTTTTTCTAGCCTATTCTATTCAAATTCAAATTGATTCTATTTGGAATTTGAATTTCAAAAGATGGTTACATTCTTAGTATTTTATTCTATTCTAGTCTATTTTTTACTCTTTTCTTTTCATTTATTTTCTATTTTATTTTATTCAGTTCTTTTATTTTATTTTCTATTTTGTTCTGTTTTGATCTATCCCTTTATTTTCTATTCTATTTTTTTCTATTCTTTTATTTTGTATTCTGTTCTGTTTTACTCTATTATATTCTATTCTTTGATTTTCTATTCTATTCATTTATAACCTATTATATTTTTCCTATTCTTTTCCTTTATATTCTATTCTATTTTATTCTCTATTTTATTCTCTTTGGAAATTCTAATTCAATTTGAAAACGTTTCTAATTGAGTTCGAAAACTATTCGTCCAAAATTTGGTTTCTTTTTTTGATTTGTTAAAAATTTGTTACTATTGTAATTCAGAAATTTGGATATATCCAAATTTATGAATAACGAAAAATGTGTCCATATTTCAATGAGGAATGAAATGAACTGCACATGTCTATGACTGACAATTACTCTGTTATGCAACACTATACCCAAATAAATTTTATATCATTATTTGGAGACAGATAGAGCTTTCTTTTGGTGCTTAAAAAAATTTACATATTTGCTTTCAGGTATAAAACATAAGAAATACAATTACCAGGACATTATAAACACCCCAACGCATTTTGATTATTATAGTCCAAATCTTCCTCAGGGTGATGAGGACATAACATCTAGAAAATACACCATATTAGGACATTTGCATGAAAGAAAAAGAAAATATTGAACATTTTGTAGAAGCTGTGTCATATGATGCGTTGGGGTCCCTTCTTGGCTATAATACAAGTTGGAAAATTTTCTATGAATAATTGTTTTCTGCCAGGAGAATAGGGACATCTTTTGCTTTTGAGGTTATGCATACCAGAGCTCATGTTTTTACCTAGTCCGGTTGAAATTTTACCAAATACTTTTGTATCAATAAAAGATTTTTTTCTACATATATTTTTGTATTAGTTTGACCTTCCTTTGCTGCCTTAAACCCCCTGGGAGCACCTATTTTGTTTTGTTTTGACAAAGATTCTGGGCGAGCAGCACCTCCTTTACCTATGTGGTTGGAGTATTGTTTATGTTGATCACCGCAAACATATGGCACAAGGACGCTCCTATTGGCTCTGTGCCTTTAGATGATGCCCCGTGAGGTCTAATGACTTAGGGAGCAGTGGCTTTGTGTACATGTTAGGTGCACACAGAGACAAACAAAAGGATGTGTGGGTATGTCCACCTGCCATGGTAAGGGTACCACCTGGTCTTTTAGTTGCAATGGCCAAAGCTTGCAAAATTATTGTTTATATGGGTCATCAAAGACTAAAAGGCTTCATATGCCATGGTGTGTAGCTGAAAGCCCAATGGCAGCCATAATTTATTTTGGTCTCAAATAGAATAGGGCAGAATTTACATAATTTCTGTATGTTTTTTAGTTTTCTCTGTGACCCCACTGGGTAGAATTTCCATAATTTATTGTCCCCGTGACAACCATTGTAACCAGTACAGGAAAACATGGACTGCAATAAAAACAGTATCCCAAGTTTTAACCATATCTAAATTAGTGATCGACTGATATTGTTTCTTTATTGCCAATACCGATACCGAAATTTTGGTCATCGCATATCGGTATCGGCCGATATTTTCGTACATGTTTTTTTCTTTTTTGACAGGTACTCTTGAGGAGGGATCTGGGGGTCTAAAAGACCCCAAACCCCTCCTTTGCACTTAAAAGCAAGTTTGGCTGTTTTGAATGCTGTAATTTTTTTTTTCTTGGCACCCGGAAGTGATGTCATGACATCACTTCTGAGTTTTTACATGGAGACCCGATCAGAGACGAATGCAGCTTTGATCAGGTCTTTTCTTCGGCGGCTGTGCAGGCTGGTTGCCCGGGTATCCCAGAAGGGGCGGGAGGGGGGAGTCCCCTCCCACTCCTTGTAATGATAGCCGAGTGGCTTTTCAGCCGCATAGGCTTTCATTACAAGACAGCCGACCGTTGGCTATGGACGCCAGTATCGGGGTGATGCCTCTTGCTGCAGGCATCACTCCGGTACATGCACTTTCCTGAAATATCAGCAATATCGGTAACCTCAGGGGCCGATTCCGATATATCGGGGAAAGTGCATATCGGCCCTCGATATATCGGCTTTGCCAATAATCGGTTGATCCTAATCCAAATCTACTAAAAATGTCCCCCCTAAAAAGATTTCCCATAACTTTCTGCCCTGACAGAATTTGACAGTAAATCTCCCCAAAAGGAACACACTTGACAATAAAAACCTGACAGATGTTGTAACCTTCACTGCTCTATCCAAGACACAAGATTTTTTTTGGCTTGAGTTTGGCTTTAAGTACAAGCAAGATCGAAGAAAGCCCTCTCAGTCTTACTGGGCTGGCTTTTACTTGCCAAGCCAATCAATTAGGGGGAATCTGCCTCTTTGTCAGCCCTCCCCTGAGGAACTGGTTGGCCATAGGATCACTATGGGGCTTACCTACTTAGGCCCTTGTTTACTGTGTAGCTTAGCTTGTATCACTTACATGTCTACCTATGTATCAGCATAAAAAAGGCAAAGTTCCTCACTCCTGAAACAATTAAATATAAGCAAGCTTTGTAAGCCATTGTTGAGATGTTAATGTATTTATTTGATGCTAAAACGTGAAAGTGAACGTGGTTCTGTAGAGCAGGAAAATCAACCCTCATCCGCCAAATGATCTAATTTGTATAGCTAATCAGAGCAATTAACCTCTCCTCCCTCCATTCCCAGTTTCAATTATTTGCATCTAATTGCTTTGTAACCGTGAGCTGCTTATACGCAATGTTTTATAAAATATATCCCGGCTACAGAGCACCGGGGAGGCCGCTGACTCCCAGCAGAAATGTCACTAAATTGGGAAAATTAAATCTTTCATTTATACATGAGCTCCAGCTGAACCTTCACTAACCTTGTGTCTAACAGTACCTGAGAAACAGAGTGTTTATTCCATCAAATTCATCTCCATGATTAGCTCGAACATCAGATAATAAGACTTATCATGGTTTCTATTTAAGTAGTGAGTAGGAGGAACTGACCTGTTCACTGGGTGGAAAAATAATCTCAAGGGATGGTGGACACGATGTATGCTTAAAGTGGTTAGACATTCAATAGGAACAAAGTTTATCCCTCGATTGTGTTTACTTGTCTCAATTAAGAGCACTAAGTGTCATTTCTGTTTGCTGCTTCATTCCTCTACTGTCAGAGTGAATCACTTCTAGAGATTTTTTCTGACACCAAGAGAAAAAAAAGTGACAGGGGAGGGACCTCCAGCAGATTGACAGCCTCAGTCCTGTGTTTCGTGTGAAGGGGGTGTGTCTCTTCTCTTCATCCTCTAATCAGCCTTCAGACCTCCCCTCACAGAGCTCTGTAGAATGTAACTTCAGCTCTGCCTCCTTTTTTCTGAACTCTCAGACAAGCTTATACATTCAGCACTTTAACTGGATGTAGAGAAGAGAGGGCTGCTGATAGTCAGGTACAACTTATGTAGGAGGATTTGTTTCCTCTCTGTGTCACCTGAGGATAGTCCCTTCATCGGGTATATGTAAGGGTTTACAACCACTTTAAAGTATAGTTCCCCTTTTGCAGTCAAATTTGAGAAAAACCCACTAGATGTTTGTTATGTGTTCCCATTCACAGCATACCTACACTATATTACCAAATGTATTGGGACGCCTGACTTTACACACACATAAACTTTAATGGCATCCCAGTCTTAGTCCATAGGGTTCATTGAGTTTGTTTAGTAATGCATGTGCCTATGGGAATGTTTGACCAATCTTACAGAAGTGCATTTGTGAGGTCAGGGACTGATGTGGGACAAGAAGGCCTGGCTCGCAGTCTCTTCTCTAATTCATCTCAAAGGTGTTCTATAAGGTTGAGGTCAGGACTCTGCAAGTCAAGTTCCTCCACCCCAATCTATGTCTTTATGGACCTTGCTTTGTGCACTGGTGCGCAGTCATGCTGAAACAGGAAGGGGCCATCCCAAAACTGTTCCCACAAAGTTGGAGGTATGCAATTGTCTAAAATGTCTTGGTATGCTGACGCCTTGAGAGTTCCCTTCACTTGAACTAAGGGGCCAAGACCAACCCATGAAAGACAACCACACACCATAATGCCCCCTACACCAAATTATTTGGACCGGTGCACAAAGCAAGGTCCATAAACACATGGATGAGTGAGTTTGAAGTGGAGAAACTTGTCTGGCCTGCAGAGAGTCCTGACCTAAACCCAAAAGAGCACCTTTGAGATAATTTAGAGCCAAGGCTGTGAGCTAGGCCTTCTCGTCCACATCAGTGCCTGACCTCACAAATGTGCTTCTGGAAGAATGGTCAAACATTCCTATAGACACACTCCTAAACCTTGTGGACAGCCTTCCCAGAAGAGTTGAAGCTGTTATAGGTGCAAAGGGTCAACTCAATATTGAACTCTACGGACTAAGACTGGGATGCCATTAAATTTCATGTGCGTGTAAAAGAAGGCATCTCAATACTTTTGGTAATAAAGTTTATTTTGTTAAAAATGTCATACCTTATAGATGTTTCTCAGAACAGGGCCTCGTTGCTTACTGAAATGGGTTTCTAAACAATGTCATGGTAAATTTGTCCTAAGGACAGTTTGAGTTTCCTCTCATTAATATTCAAAGCAAAAGACAAACGTTTTCACCTATATCCTTTGTTAGGGTTATCTTGGGGAGGACGGTTATCCAACTGGACGCTGAAATATCACGAGAATCCCCCTCCTAGGGACAGAATAGGTGTAGTGCAGGGAGAGGTTTCTGGAGAGGAGGGACAGAACAGGGTTCCCTTGTATTGTGCAACTACATTCCAATACTGCGTTGGTCATTCATTTGCAACCACAATGCCTGTACCTCTCATATCATTGCTGGATCTACTTGTAATATCTGATTTCAAGTAACAAGATAAATACATTGTTCACTGAGTGTGTGTGGTGGTTACTTCCAACCCAGGTACCATCATATGGCACCACCTATAAGTCAGTGTTTAAATCCAGTTTACAACTGATAATGAGACCTGTCAGCACAGTACAGACAGGGTTAATTATGGCAAACACAGCTGCCCAGCCTACTCATAAACAAAGAGCATTAGTAGGACTTTATAGTGCTGGATATTTATAGTTATTAATTGAGATACTTCTAGATGAATGTTGCAGCAAAATCCATTGCAGGGGCCCCTGAGGATGATGCAGCACCTGTCTTTGTGTCAGAGAACTGAAGATGAGGTCCGTGGTCATGGGGGTAGCCTCCAACTGTTGTCCGCCCAGCCTGGAATGGCACTTCTCACTGGCAGAAGCTCTGGTGTGACATTGGAACTCAGTCTATCTATTCTGCGCTTTAGTCCCTTCCTAGTGGTGGCAGACATTTACATTTTTTTTTAATATTTGGTTGCAGTAGTTCCTTTTCTCCCAATTACTTTGTTTAGATTACTGGCTAATTTCCCAGGAAAGGAATCTTCTCTGTTCACAGAGGCCCTCTCTTGGGAGTAGATACTGCCAACGGTATTATCAAACCAACTCTTCCACCTATGGAAGGTTCTGGTTCTCTTATTTGCCTACAGCTTTAGCACAATATCCTGTTTAGGAGGGCCCTTTCTCAAAACCCTCCAAAAGAGGGGCTACAGATGCATTCACTATGTGGTTAGCAATTTTCCATTAACATCAGTTGATTTTAAAGTTGACTTTTGGCAAGCCAGGTGGTGGTTGCAGGTCTACCAAAGGCTAGAATGTCATCTGATTCACCAGGAATCGGGGCCTTTAATATTAATTTGCATGTGAGGTAACCTCTGGATAGCAATCTGCGGTGGATCACTTTTCAGGCATCATGTAGCCTCATTATCACCTGTTTTAGCTCCTATAAGCCCAAACCACTGGGCCGCCCACAACCATGTGTATGCATTCATTGGTTGGTGGTTGGTGTGTGGTTCTATTCACTTGAATCCTGCATTAAACATGACAAAGGGGGGGGGGGGGGTATTTTTGTTTTGCATGTGTATACCCCTATACGGCTGCCTTTGCAGCTTAGGGGAAGCAGTAAAATCGCGCCTCAGCTATCTTTTTTTTAGCACCCTCAAACTGCAAGTGCCTTACTGTGCCAACTAAGCCTTAAGCCGGTACACACTACAGTTTTTTTTTTTTCATACAATCCAGCGGATTGCACAAAAAAAAAAATATATATAAAACTAACAGCTCCAGTCAAGGCCGCTGTACCAATTATGCAAGGCTAATTGAGCGATCGCCCCCACTGAGCTGTTGTTTTACGACAGGGGGCCACCGCCCGGCCAGAACACTCCGATCAGCCCTCTATGCCATTGGCTGAGATCGCTGATCAGGAGTCAGTCGGATGCTGGTTTTCCAGCATGCACCTCCCACAGACTGATATACACACGGGCTGAATGTTTGGCGTTTTTTTTTTTTTTTTAACTAGCCGTGGTCTCCCGACATTCGGCCGTGTGTACGGGGTTTTAGTGTGGTCGGCAGTAAAGAGGAGTTCAACCAGAGAGAATAAAAAACAATGGCAGACTGTGGGGGTTAATGAGTAGCTTGGGTGGTGTAGTTTAGGTCAGGAGGGTTGGGTAGAGTGGGTCAGTTCAGTACACCCCGTTCAGACAGGGGCGACGCGACTTGCTGGGGCGACCTGCAAAGTCGCGGTGCACAGCGCGACATGCACGGACTTCATATCATTGAAGTCAATGCAAGTCGCCTCCAGGTCACCCCAAAGTAGTACAGGACCCTTTTTCTAAGTCGGAGCGACTTGTGTCGCTCCTATTAGAACGGATCCTGTACTATTCAATGGCGAGCGACCCATCGCGACTTGTCAGGCGACCAAGTCGCCTGACAAGTCGCGCTAGTGTGAATGGGGTCTTATAGTAAAGATAAAGCTGTGCTACTGAATAAACAAAGGCTATCCAGTTAGGGCCAATAACAAGCTGCAATCCTGTTTCACCAGTTTGGAAATCAGCCTGCTTATTCCTTGTTCTATTCTGTAGCTTGCTGCATCCGCACATGCTGGTTTTAGGAGACAGAAGTAGGATTTTGGTGAAAGTCCTCCTCCCTATTCTCTGCTTTGCTGATAGTTACTCTGTCATGGGCTCAGCTGCTGCTGTCATGTCACTCTGCAGGGAAGCGAACACACGTGCACTTAGATCGGATTCTACATGGTTTTAATACCATGTTTCCTGTACATTTAAGTGCTACTGTCAGCTTAGACATGGAGCAGCTCACACGGCTGAGACACCGCCGAGCTGCGCTCTATTATTTTATAGCTCTCCTAACTGTGCTGTTTCAGCGAGATAATTGTAACTGAAATCAGGACCATGGTTTAGGCTTAGACAACATAGGATTATAGAAACAGTAATAGTCCAGTGATTACCCCATTGCTGTAGACTTAAAGCTGTAGTAAAGCCCACTTTGTGATTTTTACTTACAGGTAAGCCTATAATAAGGCTTACCTGTGGGTAAAATGAATATCTCCTAAATGTGCACCTTTTAGGACATATTCACCCTGCATGCAGCCAGTGACATTGATGCCACATGCACCCTGAAAGTCCGGCATACCTTGCCGGAACTTCAGAGGTTCATGTCGAAACTAAAGGCCCCCGTGTGCAGGATTGACGTCATTGCGGCTCCGGCTAATCACACAGCCAGAGCGCACGAACCCAAAAGAAAGACCGGTGGAAGATGTCAGCCCTCTCAGTGGTGACAGCATCTGGGGAGAGGGCTTTGTACTAAGGTAAGAGTTCCATAATGTGCTAGTATGAAATGCGTAACAGCACATTATACAATTGTCTTAAGGGTGTTTTCTTTTTTTTTTTATACAAGCCGCCGTTTGCAACCTTTTTAATTCTTCCTTGAGAATCCTTAATGCTTATCTTATCTTCTGAGAATCTACCATGTACAGTATTCTTCAAATATAATGGAACTCTCCCATAGCAGGCCTGTGGACTTTTTTTAATTCTAATAATTTCCAAACTTTTTGGCTTTAGAAGTTCACACGCCATCACCAGTGCTGGGCTAAGGTCATCTAGAGCCCAGGATCAACATGCCAAACTGTGCCCCCTCCCCGAGATGTATGAGCATTATGTGTCAGCAACTCCCTCACCCCAGAAAAAAAAAAAACACTAAGCACTAATCTGCATGCTTCCCCCTAAGCATAAATGCCCTCCTCCATCCAGTAAAAATCCGCCCCCCTGCTGAAATCCCCACTTTCAGCACAAATCTTTCCCCTCCCCAGCTCAAATGCCCCCCTCTTCCAAAAAATAAATAAAAAATCATCCCTCCTAGCACAAAAATGTCCCTCTTAGTACACATTTACTCCCCTCCGCTTCAATTTCCCCCTCCCAGCACATACTCCCCTCCTAGCACAAATATTCTTCCCCCCTCCCAACACAAATCCACCTAAATCATCACTCTTAACCCCCCCCCTCAAATTTCCCTTCCTAGAACAATACTTACCTCCTACCACCCCCAAATTCCCCCTTCCAACACAAATCCCCCCAATCTCCTTATGCCCCCCCCACCTCAAATGATACCACAGCACCCAGGGCCGCCCCACCTGCCCATCCCTTGTCCCGGCCCTGGCCATCACTTTACTTTTCTTAATGACTTCTGTTTTTTTCTTTATTTATTATGTCAACTTTGTCTTTTGTGCATTCATATGTGGGGGTATACACGTCTCCCACTGATAACTTGAGTATCCATAGATGATTTTACCTGTCGTCCCCAAGCTGTAAGTACCGGCATCCAGTGTTACGAAACATCAGCTTGGAGTCCACATCTCCTTGATTGACATTGCTGCTCCTGCTTAGGGAGTGTTGCCACCCCAAGGCTGCATTCACACATGAGCTACATCGAAGTGTTGGCAGATAAGTGCATATTTGCCTGTGCTTTGCAGAAACATGTGTTAAAATGCATGTTGTGCTTGCAGTGGCATTATCTCTTAAGGGGCTGCAGGTAGCATTTGCCCGTTTTGTCACCCACTTTCCGCATCATATAATGTGCAAAATGCACGTCACCAAACACGCTTGGCTCGTGCCAAAAATTGGTACTTGAGCCTTTTTGGTGTGTTTGTCGTGCAACAGGCAGCTCATTCAAGTCAATGGGCTGTCAAATGAAAAACGCACCTAAAACACATGATGTGTTAGTTTGCTCAGGTGTGGATACCGCCTAATGAAGTTAAGAAATGAATAGGATCAACAAGTAAAAAAAAAAAAAGAAGATTGAGAAAAGAAAGAGGAAAAAATGGACACCGCTGGAACGAGTAGAAGGAGGGTAAGTTACTATTGTAGCTGAACTTCAGGTTTCGCAACATTATTAAGCTGCCTGTCCTACCACAACTTTTAGTTAATTAAAGTAAGCTGTCATTGCTGACATCTCATTTTGTAAATGTTAGTGTCTTGGCTATCATGCATGTTATCTGTAATACTTTTGTAGCACTATCCCCATAGGAGTTGCAAATGTTAGGGTTTCCCACTGCTGTACAGCCAGTCACATAGCATTTTCAACTTGCATCTGGATGCAGAAAACAGTCCTTGAGCTTTGTTTTTGTTGTTTTATTGAGGGGATAATAACTTGGATGGGGTAGGGATTATGGGATGCCCAACTTGACTGTAGCAAACAAACCAGGGACAACTTCCTCCCTATTTACAGCTTCACTTGTTCTTCCTGCAGAGCTTGACTTGATCCTTTGTACAGCTTAACTTTACTTACACAGCAGAACTCCAATTGATTTGTTCTTTAGGAACTAACAGGCTCTTCTTAGCTCAGCAAAAGCCCCTTACAGACTAGGAACTCTTAGTCTCTTAGATAAGTAGCACATGTGGCAGGGGCGTAACTACAGGGGTTGCAATTGCTACCGGGCCCCATGCTCCAGGGGGCCCGGTAGCAAACCAGTGGGTGAACTTCCAGGATCTCAAAGGTCACACTTGCGACCGGGCCCTGGCATTGCACCACTGTGGGGAGGCCCCAATATTGCAGGAAGGGGGCCCACTGCAGAACTTGTGAAAGGATCCTGCTGCGGGACCATAATAAAAGGCCATGCAACGAGAGTAAAGAGCCCCAGGATTAGTGGGAAGAGCCCCGGGCTTGAAGGGAAGGGCCCCGGCCAGGGGTCTGGGGGGCCCTTCATGGTTTCTTGCATCAGGGCCCTGAAGGTTCTAGTTACGCCTCTGACATGTGGAGTGAACTGCATCCTGAAACTCCTTCAGCTCCCTTGTAGACACTGATCCCAGCTCTACTTCTTGCAAGAAACTACAGCCCTCCTGGCTGCTTCCTATTTTCCAGTCTACCCGACTGACACTCTGCACCAGTCCATCCTGACTGACACACTGGAGATCTCCCAGGGCAAGGCTGAAGACATAAGCACGCCACTATCTTCAAGAGAGACCTACTACATGTGGCAATCTCTCTCTTTTTCTGTCCCGGCACCATGCTGATCTACCCACTCTGTCCTTTCTTACTCGCGCTGCCTCTCCTGAAAGCCTCCTCCAACTTGTTCTGTAATAGAATAATTCCAGGCCAGCCAACTTAGACCCCGGCCCGAGGTAAAGCCCTGCCTGGCAGGGGTCCCTTGAGGGCCACTGACAGACTCTCTCAGCACTGCATCTCCATATTCCACCTGACTCCCCTTGCTGGCATGAATCATGTCTGTTTCAGGGCTCACTTAGTCCCCTGCCAGACCAACTTCCTAGGGATTGGCTTAGGGCCCCTAAATATGCAAGACAGCCCTCCTAGCTTCCGCCTGCTGATTTTTAGAATATTCTCCAATACTCTAGAACCAGGGGAAGGCACCCGAGAGCTGCCTGGATGAGTCATCCAGCTCTGAACGCTAATGAACCCTGGCCCAAATTTAATGGTTCAGGCTTAGCCCTGAGCCAAACTGCAATTTACCTGCACTACCACTAGTAGCACACTAGAGGGTGCTACATTTTGAACAGTCACTGCCACTGGGACAATCTGTGCTGTTCTACAAACCTCTGGGTTGCAAAAGAGGGTATTGAGGGCAGCAGAGCGATAGGCTTCTTCTATCATTGGCTGAATTGCCGGGAGGAGGTAGGAGCAGGGGCATGGCTTCCTGGGCGGTGTGTGTGTGTCTATGGATGAACATAGCTCGACTCAATGACCTGCATGCACAGGTATCTCCTTAGCATCCAGCTAGCTAAAGAAAACACCTGAAAACAAGTGGGGAGGGCACATCAGTTTGGGGACCAACCTGATGAGAAGGAAAGGGACAATTTTAAAGAAAAAAACAATCATCTAATATAATTGTGAACCTCTTCTTCTGAAAAAGCAAAAACATATTGTTTTAAGGCTAGGGTCAGCACTAGAAATAGGCAAATTGATTTTGGCAAAACTGATTTTTGTACAAACTTTTTCACTTTTTCAAAATTTTCACTAATTGAGTTGCTTAGGCAAATTTTGCATGAAAAAACAATTTTTTAACTTTTATTTAGGATGTGTCTTTTTATTTTTTTTTATTTTTTATCTGGCACAATACCAGGTCTAGGATTGTCATAATGAGCTTCTGTAACCCTCATGAGCCATTTTAGGCCCATTGCACCTTTACAACCTCCCATGAACTGCCCTTAATTTCGCCTTCCACATTGACCTTGGTGTATTTTGCCAAAATTTAGAAATTTCACCAAATTCTACTTCATTGACATATCAGAAAAATAAAAACTCAACAATAGTGTGACCCACAGCTAAAAAAAGATGAATCATTTTTCGGTGTTGGAAATTCTCTATTAGGGATAATGAGCACTTGTGGTGTTTGTTGACTTTCTTATCAATAGCGCCTCATGCAGAGAACAGTGATGAGGTCTGAGGTATCCCAGGGAAACAGAAAAATAATTACCTGATGATACCTTGCAATAAAATACATGGGAAGAAACTCGAACAAGATTGTATTAAGCATACCACCAATTATATGCTCAACAACAATTTGTCACATAGGATGTAATTGGTGTCCTAAGCAGAGTTTTTAGGCTAAATTCAATACTTAAAACCAGATTTTCTCCATCAAATTTAGTTTCCTTGTTTTGGAGGGAGCCAAAAGAGCATTCACCAGATTGCTATTTTTGCCTAACAAGCACAACAGGGATCACCTCTATGAGCAGGTTCACTGTGGAATACCAGCCCCATATAGCACTGCGCTGTTTGTACCAAAGCCTCCAGAACAGGTGACAATGAATCTGGTAGTGATAATGATGGTGCAAATATCGAGCAGTGAAAATGAAAAACATTGTTTTTGATCAAGCATTTCAAGTTATCTATTCTCCAAATGAGCCATATTTGTTGACACAGGGGGATCTGAGTGATGTTGTTCATGATTTGAACTTGTCTAAGAAACATGTCTGCTAAAGAAAAGGTGGGCACCACTCTTTGCCAGATAAGATGTCTTCTGACTGGAGTTTGCCATCACTTGGCTTCTCAGCTAGACAATTAAAAGTAAATATGGCTGTGTAATCCAGCATCTTAGTAAACTTTATTGATCCAGACAGACAAAACAGACCCCTCCTGGATCCTCCCACTCTAATAGGTTTTTGGCCAAAATAAAGGCCTTAATTGTATCCCACTGGGTGGAAGAAACATGTCAGTTAAATCAAGAATGGTCATGTTCATTTTTGATTGAATTAGACGTTTGCGGAAATTAAAGAGTGAGTGAGAATTTTATCCATTTATTTATGATCATTGCAAGACAATGCACACCCGCAGAACAAAATGTAATGGCAATCATTTTTTACCTTCTTTTTCTCTGTGCAGTCTTGTTGTCAGGGGTTTTCGTCATTAAAGTAGAGTTCCACCATAAAATGATACTTACCTCCATCTTCTTGCTCCGGGTCACCTGAAAAACAAATGGATAATCGCAATTTTTTTTTTTTTTACTTACCTCGTTTAGAAGAAAATATACTTACCTTACTTCCTTCTTCCTCCCCTCGGCGGCCGCAGCGAGTCGTCACTTCCTGGCATGCAATGATTCCTGGGAGCTGAACGTCATCGCTCCCAGGAATCAATGCACCTGCACTGGCCCCGACGTCAGTTCCGGTGCAGGCGCTGTCATACCTTGCTAAACAGCTTCTGGGCATGCCCAGGAGCTGTGCAGGGATGACGCTGCGGCACCGGAAGTGACGGCGGGGCCAGTGCAGTGCATCGTGGGACCGAAGAAGACGGAAGAGGACGCAGAAGAGGATCGTGCTGGCTTCAAGCTGCCCACACTTGAGATGGCAGCGCTGGAGAATACATTTTCAAAGTAAGTATTTCTTCTAAAAGGTAAGTGCAACCCGGGACAGATCAGAGGCTAGCCATTGTGGAATGTACTAGCCCTGACTGTCCCGGGTATTTTTATTAAAAAAAAGGTTCACTGGGTGGAACTCCACTTTAGGCGTTTCCCTAGGACTCCTGGGATATCAGTGTCATCTATCCCAGAAGTCCTAGGGACGGCTAACAATGAAATCTCACGGTATTAAAAAACAGGAAATTCTGTGTTGATTGACAGGTTGCCATAACAACGGGGTGGGAAATTCCGCCGATGCCAACATTTTTATGGCAACCTGTAAACAACACACCACGCAGTGTCAAAACTGTGCAGGCGTGAGCCAGCTGCTCAAAATCCCGAAAGCAAATAGGAACAGGCTTCAGATGCCCACATCATGAATGGTCGTTGCCTGACTTCTGGGATCCTGTGAATAATGACAAATTGGTAAGTACGAAGAAGCTTTACACTTACAGCAGTAATATAGTTATATAGTGAAACTAACAAGAATCACAGGGGTGCTTTTTAAAAAAGATTTTCAAGGGGGCTGGAACTCTGCTTTAGGTTTTTAGGATCAAGGGGCCGGTACCTTACCTAAGGTTTTTTTTTTTTTAGGATGCTCATTGTTTATGAAGTTCAGTTATGAAGGCACTTGGCCATAAATACAGTACATTGTAAATGTAAACGATGCTCACTGATTGACTCCTTAAATTTAAAAGGGGGTACACACTATGAGAAAATCAGAAGAAAACTTCTGTATGAGGCACAAGCGTTCGGTTTTCGTAAAGTGTAGACACAACTTTCGACATCCAATTCTGACTTTGCAAACTAAAATTTCCAAAGGGACAAAAGCCAAAATTTTTCTCTTACATGAACAGAATGAATAATATTAGTTTAATGTGTACCGTTTTCATTTGATTTTTGTATGAGAAAAAACAGATACGAAAGACTGCACATGATCAGAAACAACAAAAAAAAAAACCTTTGTCGTACGAGAATTTTCGTACATTAATTCCTTCCTTGGTTCTGACTTGCTGGTAAACATGGAGGAAAATTTGGTGATTGTTTGCCCAATTTTGTTATAGTGTGTATACCAGCATTTAGACTGAAAGTGTTTTTTTTACATAATTGAAATACATTATCCTAGCCCAAGTTGCTAACAAGAGTTGTATGAAAACATGAAACTACTTTTGGAAAAAACCCAGTGTGAAAAATATAAATAGTATATCTGTGGTGATTGGAAGGACCTTGCACTTCCACTCAGCTTGGCTTAAATACACATATTTATGCAAGGGAATGGTATTAGAAAGAAGAAAAAAGTTTACATTTAGGAAGAATGGCCAAAGAGTAATTGACTTCCATGAAATAGAAACAACTCTACTTGTCAGTCTAAGCCTTGGTTCACACTGCCGTGACTTGTCATGATACTTGAGAGTTTAAAGTCGCATGACCAGTCTCACCCCATTAACGGCAATAGAACCATTCTAATCACTGAGACTCAAGTTGCACGGACTTAGAAAAAGGTTCCTGCGCTACTTTGGGGCAACTTCAACATGGCTTGCATTGACTTCTGTTAAAAAAGTCATATGCAAGCCGCGATGAAGACGCGCAGAGATGTCAAATTCAAAGTTTGAAGCTGCGACAGTGTGAACAAGAACTTAAAAATGGTTACCTCCTTCATTTGCAGATCAAACCTGGATTTATTAAAAATTGGTTTAAGTGATGGATGAAACAAAACTGCATTTATTAAATTGAGGGATACCTTTCCTATGATTAGTGATGCTAAAATTAAGGTAATTGTGTAAGTCATAATTACCAATTGTCCATGAATCATTATACAACAATCAACCATAACATTATGACCATCCATCTAATATTGAATATGTCCCCCTTTTGCCACCAAAACAGCCCTGACCCGTCAAGGCATGGACTTCACTAGACCTCTGAAGGTTGCTGTGGTATCTGGCACCAACCTATCAGTAGCAGATCCTATATGTTCAGCCATCAACGTGATGAATAAGAAAATATGATTTCCTCAAACAAAGCCACTTCCTTCTATTGCTCTGTGGTCCTGGTCTTATGCCCACATGGCCATTGTAGGCACTTTTGACTGTGGATAAGGGTCAGGATGGGCACCCTGACCAGTCTGAGGCTACACAGCTCCATACGCAACAAACGACAATGCAGTATGTGTTTTGACACCTTTCAATTTGAACCAGCAACTTGACATTATTTTGAGCTACAGTAGTTCTTTTATTAGATCAGACTACATGGGCCAGGCATGCATCAATGAGCCTTGGCCGCACATTACAATGTCGTCAGTTTTGCCTTCTTTGGACCAATTTTGTTGGTCCTGACCACCACAGACTGGGAACATCCAACAAGAGCTGCAGTTCTGGAGTTGATCTAAACTCAGCCGGTACAATTTGGCCCTTGTCACTGGCTCAAATCCTTAAGCTTGCAACCAACTGAGCGATCATCTGACAAAGAACAAACTTCTTGATCCCCTTCAGTCCGGATTTCGCCTAAACATTCCACTGAAACTGCTCTCCTTAAACTCGCAAATGACCTACTAACAGCAAACACCAATGGACACTATTCTGTACTACTCCTCTTTGACCTCTCTGCTGCCTTTGACACAGTGGACCACCACCTCCTCCTCAAAAAACTCCTCTCCCTTGGTCTCTGTGACTGTACTCTTCACTGGTTCTCAGCCTACCTATCCCAACGCACCTTTAGTGCTACTTACAACTCTACTACCTCCTCTCCTCTTCCATTCTCTGTCAGGGTCCCCCAATGTTCTGTTCTTGGACTGCTCCTTTTCTCAATCTACACCTCCTCCCTGGGTCAGCTGATTGCCTCTCATGGCTTTCAATATCATCTCTATGCTGATGACACCCAAATCTATCTCTCCACCCCTCAGCTCACTCCATTAGTCTCCTCACGCATCACCAACTTACTAACAGACATATAAGCATGCACATGATATTTCCTTCCCCATGTTCCTCTTCCCCTGATTTCTCTGTTAAAATCAACGGCACAACTATCAACCCATCCCCCCATGCCAAGGTCCTAGTTGTAATCCTGGACTCTGAATTATCCTTTTGGCCACACATCCAGTCACTGTCAAAAGCTTGCTGTCTCAACCTCTGCAATATCTCTAAGATTTGCCCCTGCTTAACCAACGACACCACAAAGCTTCTAATCCACTCCCTGGTCATCTCTCATTTTGATTACTGCAACTCCTTATCAGCTTACCTTTAAAAAGACTATTCCCCTTCAGTCAATCATGAACGCTGCTGCCAGGCTCATCCACCTTGCAAACTGCTCTGTGTCTGCTACCCCTCTTTGCCAATCCCTCCACTGGCTGCCACTCAACCAAAAAATTTAATTCAAGTTTCTAACCATAACTTACAAAGCCATCCATAACTTGGCACCGAGCTACATCACTAACCTGGTCTCAAAATACCAACCAACTTGTTCTTTTCAATCCTCCTAGGACCTCCTGCTCTCTAGCTCCCTTGTAACCTCTTCCCATGCTTGCCTCCAGGACTTCTCCCGAGCTTCTCCCTTCCTCTGGAATGCTCTACCCCAATCTGTCCCACTATCTCCTACTTTGTCTACTTTCAGATGATCCCTGAAAACACATCTCTTCAGAGAAACCTATCTGGCAACCACCTAACAACTGTACTTTTATTTTCTCCATCAGCCCATCCTCCACAGTTATTACCTCTTTTAGCTATTGACCCTCCCTCTTAGATTGTAAGCTCTAACGAGCAGGGCCCTCTGATTCCTACTGTAATAAAGTGTATTGTGTTTGTACTGTCTACCCTCAAGTCGTAAAGCATTGCGTAAACTATAATAATAACTTTACCTGACATTGGTCATAATATTATAGTTGATCAGTGTAAATGTCACATCAATTGTAGACATACTGGTAAAAGAGAATGTAAATCCTATTTCTGATTTGTTGCTACTTGGTTTGTTAAATATACCACTAAATGCATTTTATTATAGCTGTTCAATAAGTGCAAAAAAAAAAAAGAAGAAAAATAAACACCCGTTGAACTGGCTAGCACCCAGTTAGCTCCTAACTTCCCGTGCAGTAGGCTTCTGCTACCCTAAAGTCGCATCCAGTGTTATCAGCCCAACCCAGTTTTCCCCTGCTGAACACACATAACATGTCTCCGTCTATGCTAATGATAGGAAGAAAGAGTGGGAGATGTTTGTGGTCTAAATCAGGGGTCTCCAAACGCTTTAGCCAAATGGCCACATTGTAGATTTTACAAATATTTGCGAGCTGAAAAAAAATGCGTTATTTATAAATGAATGAATACATTTAAATAATACCATCAGATCCTTTCTGCACATCTGTGTCCCCATCAGAGCTGAAAACACATCAGTGTCCCCATGAGAGCCTTTCCACACGTGTCCCCATCAGAGCCTTTCCGCACATCTGTGTCCCCATCAGAGCTGAAAACACATAAGTGTCCCCATGAGAGCCTTTCCACACGTGTTCCCATCAGAGCCTTTCCGCACATCTGTGTCCCCATCAGAGCTGAAAACACATCAGTGTCCCCATGAGAGCCTTTCCACATGTGTCCCCATCAGAGCCTTTCCGCACAACTGTGTCCCCATCAGAGCCATCTGCACATGTGTCCCCATCAGAGCCTTTCGGCACCTCTGTGTCCCCATCATAGCCGAAAACACATCAGTGTCCCCATCAGAGCCTTTGCGCACATCTGTGTCCCCATAAGAGCCATTCCACACATGCTTCCCATCAGAGCCTTTCCAGATATCTGTGTCCCCGTCAGAACTGTTCCACACATGTGTCCCCATCAGAGCCTTTTTAATGATAAAAGGTGCTGCGGGTTTGAAATAAGTTTACTGTATAATGTGACATGTCAGGTTCTTAGTCATGCAGTCTCATAAAGTTACTGAAAACTTCACTTTAGGTTCGCACTGCATTGATCTAAAAGGGAGGGAAAAATAATAATCTGGAAGACGCGAAGGAAGTCACTCAATTCTATAATTGTCTCTGCTTCAAACAAGCCGTGAAGTTGTTCTTACAATAAATGCAATCTGTCCAATACAAACTCAGGCTCCGCACAGATGTCTTTAATTTCGGTCGCATTCTCAACTTGCTAATGGATATGATTCAAGATTGGTTCATGGTATGAAAAAAAAACAACGTACATGGTGGAAATAAATGAGATGAGAATTAAAATGTATTTACCCACAAATCCCTTCAAAGTTTTAAGTCAATTAGTATTTCAAAGTGTCTAGATAGATGAAACAGTAATCTAAGTGCTTTCATTTTAATTCAGACCATACTTGAGTTTCAAAAAGCATTTTCATACTTTGATTCCAAATGTATTCTGATTTGCGAAGCTTACCCGAAGATTAGTTAGTTCTTCAGAGATTTTTTTTATTTATCTAGGAAAAGTGTTTTGTGTGTACAGCTAATGTGTACAGTTAAACTGTAAGATATAGTGATGGAAGTGATGGATAGGCTGTGTTTATAACTATGATTGTAATGAAACTACCGCGTTTCCCCCAAAATAAGAACGGGTCTTATATATTCATTCTGGCTACAAAAAACACACTAGGGCTTATTTTCAGGGGGTGTCTTATCTAGATTTCCTGTCTTCTCTCCCCTTCTCCCCTTGTCAGCTCAGGAGTCATCATTATGACATCTTTAATTCCAAAAATAAACTTTAGTTAAAGCCATTGTAAAAATATGCAATCTGTTTTGCAAAAAAGATTATATAATGTGCAGTGTATCTCCTTTTGTAACTTAATTGTCCAAAATACCTTATTCACAGCGCCGCTGGCCACTAACGTGATTTCTGGGAGCTCTTCTTCCCTGCTGAGATCCCAGCTGACATTTGGCCCACTCCGAGCACTGTGGAGGGAAGGGCCGAGATCCCCTCTGACATTAGCCCCCGCTCCGAGCACTGCCGAGGGAAGGGCCGAGATTCCAGCTGACATTAGGCCCACTCCGAACACTGTGGAGGGAAGAGCCGAGATCCCCTCTGACATTAGCCTCACTTTGAACACTGCTGAGGTAAGGGCCGAGATTCCCGCTGACATTAGCCCCACTCCAAGTACGGCAGAGGGAAGAGCCGAGATCCCCGCTGACATTAGCCCCCGCTCCGAGCACTGCCAAGGGAAGGGCCGAGATTCCAGCTGACATTAGGCCCACTCAGAGCACTGCGGAGGGAAGGGCCGAGATCCCTTCTGACATTTGCCCCGCTTTGAAGACTGCTGAGGGAAGGGCCGAGATTCCCGCTGACATTAGCCCCACTCTGAGCACTGCGGATGGAAGAGCCGAGATCCCCGCTGACATTAGGCCCCGCTCCGAGCACTGCCAAGGGAAGGGCCGAGATCCCCGTTGACATTAGCCCCACTCCGAGCATTGCGGAGGGAAGGGCCGAGATCCCCTCTGACATTAGCCCCACTTTGAACACTGCTGAGGGAAAGGCCGAGATCCCCGCTGACATTAGGCCCCGCTCCGAGCACTGCCAAGGGAAGGGCCGAGATCCCCGTTGACATTAGCCCCACTCCGAGCATTGCGGAGGGAAGGGCCGAGATCCCCTCTGACATTAGCCCCACTTTGAACACTGCTGAGGGAAAGGCCGAGATCCCCGCTGACATTAGCCCCCGCTCTGAGCAGTGCGGAGATAAGAGCCGAGATCCCTGCTGACATCAGCCCCCGCTCTGAGCACTGGTGAAGGAAGGGCCGAGATCCCCGCTGACATTAGCCCCGCTCCGAGCACTGCCGAGGGAAGGGCTGACATTCTCACTGACATTAGCCCTGCTCCGAGCACTTCAGAGGGAGGGGCCACTGGCATCAGCAGGGAGGAGAGGAGAAGATATCTCGGGCAAGTCAAGTGAGCGCCCAGTGGCGCTGTAAATAAAGTATTTTCGACAATAAAGTTACAAAAGGAGACATAATGCACATTACTGTATATAATCTTTTTACAAAACAGATTTTATATTTTTACAAGGACTTTACTGGGGCTTATTTTCGGGGTAGGGCATATATTGCAGCCCTCCTTGAGAAGGGGAGGCCTTTTTTCTGGGGAAACACAGTATGTATAAGTATTAGTAAAGTATAATTATTCTTAAAGTGGTTGTAAAGTCTCCACAATAAACTCCCATGACAGGTTCTCTTATGGGGCAATAGTAATAGCAGTGTGTTTGTTTTTTAGCAATATAATCTCTAAATCCTTTTTCCCAGCAGTGCTTCTGTGCAGCCAAATAGTTTTCTCAGGTCTTTCTTCCAAGCAGAGAGAGTCCAGTGGGAGGGGCTCACATCCTTCGGCTAGTTTAGTTTCAGGAGGGGAGGGGCGGGGAGAGGATCGGTTTCACACAGACCACGGAAATGATGGGAAGGAAGGGGGAGAGAGGGAGATACAGAGGCTGCAGGGAGAGCAGGATGATGGAAAGTCAGTTTACTGACAAGAACACAGAGCAGGCAGGATCAACTTTGCAAAAAATTACTAGCACAAAAATAATGAGGGAAGGAAGGATCAAAGGTAGGAAGGAAGAATCGTTTGAAACAAGGAAGGATTGGTCAAAGGAAGGACCAATCAGTCAAATGCAGGATCGACCGGTCGACCGCAGGAAGGATTGGCGGGTCGATCGCAGGAAGGATCAAAATAAGGAGGGATCGGTTAATCAATCACAGTAAGGATCGCTCAATCGATCTCAGGGAGGATCGGACGATTGCTCACAGGAAGGACTGGTCAATCGCAGGAAACGTTGATGAAAAAAGGATCAAAGTATTGGTCGATCGAAGGAAGGATCAATCAAATGTAGAAAGCATCGGCTGACCGAAAGTAGGATTGGTTGGTCAATCGCAGGAAGGATAAGTCGGTCGATCACAGGAAGGATCAAAGTAAGGAAGGATCGGTCAATCGATCGCAGGAAGGATCCATGGATCGCAGGAAGGATCGGTTGATCAATCGCAGGAAGGATCGGTTAATCAATCGCTAGAAGCAAGGTTGATCGAAGGCAGGATCGATTTTATCACAAGAAGGATTGAGCGGTCGATCGTAGGAAGGATTGGTCGGTCGATTGCAGGAAGGATTGGTTGGTTGAATTTTCACCCCTTGTGAATGCAAATTTGGTAAAAAAGTTATTTAAAAGTTTTGAATAAAATAAATATAAAAAATAATCTTTAAAAAAATTTACAGTGCCCCCTTCCCCAGTGCTTACGTGTAAACGCAAATGCATACGTAAATGATGCATGCATATGTAAATGGTGATTTCACCACACATGTGATGTATCATTGCGAATGTCACAGTGAGAGCAATAATTCTAGCTTCAGACCTTCTGTGTAACTCTAAACTGGTAACCTGTAAAATTTACCCCCTTCCTGACCAGGCCATTTTTTGCGATACGGCACTGCGTTTTTAACTGACAATTGCGCAGTTATGTGACGCTGTACCCAAATAAAATTGATGTCTTTTTTCTCACAAATAGATCTTTCTTTTGGTGGTATTTGATCACCTGTTCGGTTTTTATTTTGTGCGCTATAAACAAAAAAAGAACCACAATTTTGAAAAAAAAAAAACAATATTTTTTACTTTCTGCTATAAAATAAAAACATTTAAAAAAAATCTAATTTTTTCATCAATTTATGCTAATATGTATTCTGCTACATATTTTTGGTAAAAAATAATCCTAATAAGTGAATATTGATTGGTTTGCGCATCTACAAACTATGTGATACATTTATGGATCTTTAATTTTTTTATTGTTTTTACTAGTAATGGTGGCGATCAGCGATTTTTAACTAAGTTACACTTTTTGGGGACCAGTGACACCAATACAGTGATCAGTGTTAAAAAAAATGCACTATTACTGTATAAATGACATTGGCAGGGAAGGGATTGACACCAGGGGCGATCAAGGGGTTACGTGTGCTCCTAGGGAGTTCCTTTTAACTGTGTGGGGAGTGGATGCACTGGAGGAATAAAGAAATCTGTGTTTCAGCTTAGTTGAAACACAAGATTTCTCTTTTACTCCCTGACAGAACAGCGGTCTGCCTTGTTTACATAGGCAGGCCGCCGTTCTGTCATTTCGATTGGCAGGTCCTGGCGGCCATTAGGCCGCCCGACCAGCTGATTGGGTCCTGCTGTGTCCAATCACAGTGGGAGCGGTGCTCCGGCGGCACTCGCGAGCGCCCCCTACGTCACCTGCACAAAAATCACGTACATGCCACAGTATATATATATATGCGGTGAGCGGTCCGAAACTGGTTAAATTGTGGTTAAATTGTTGCTAATAGAGGTACTGTAGTTTGGCGCTGTTCCATGGGTGCAAGCAATTTTAAAGTGTGCCATGTTTAGTATCTATTTACCCAGTGTAACATCATCTTTTATATATTAACAAATAATTGAGTATTATATAGTGTTTGTGTGCAAAAAACATTCATTAAAGTGTATTTTTTCCCCAAAAATTGCGTTTTAAGACTGCTGCGCAAATACCATGTGACAAAAAAAATTGCAACACCTACCATTTTATTCTCTAGGGACTCTGCTAAAAAACATATATACCGTATACACTCTAGTATAAGCCGAGTTTTTCAGCATGTTTTTTCATGCTGAAAAAGTCCCCCTCGGCTTATACTCGAGTCACTGGCTCACTTACTTTTTAAAAATGGTGCCGCCCGGCACCGACATTTCACTTCGCATGCGCCACATGCCCGGGAATAGCCGAATGTGTACGAGCTTTCCTGAGCATCGGCGGCGCATGCGCGGTGATGTGTTGGCGCCGGGCGGCACCATTTTTAAATTGAAGACGCCTCACGCACAGTTCACTGAGACTCCTCTGCAGCCCCTGAATTTCCTCATGCAGTACTGCGGGCATGGTACAGGACATTCTCCTGTACCATGCCCACAGCACTGCATCTCCTGTACCATACCTGTACCTACTGTGCCATGCCTATACCTACTGTGCCATGCCTGTACCTACTGTGCCATGCCTATACCATCACCTGTGTCATGCCTATACCATCACCTGTGCCATGCCTATACCATCTCCTGTGCCTTGCCTGTACCATGACCTGTGCCATGCCTATACCATTACCTGTGCCATGCCTATGCCATCACCTGTGCCATGCCTGTACCATCACCTGTACCATGCCTACACCATCACCTGTGCCATGCCTGTACCATCACCTTTGCCATGCCTGTACCATCTCCTGTGCCGTGACCTGTGCCTTGCCTATACTATGATCAGTGCCATGCCTGTACCATGAACTGTGCCATGCCTGTACCATGACCTGTGCCATCTCCTGTACCATGCCTGAACCATATCCTGCACCATGCCCGCAGCCCCTGTTTTGTGTCTCGTGGTGGTCCAGTTGGGTCCATTCGCTTCTGCATTTCCCACCCTAGGTTTATACTCGAGTCAATACGTTTTCCCACTTTTTTGTGGTAAAATTAGGGGCCTCGGCTTATATTCGGGTCGGCTTATACTCGAGTATATACGGTATATAATGTTTTGGGGTTCTAAGTAATTTTATAGCAAGATTTTATAGCAGATTTTTACATGCAGGAAAGAAATGTCTGAATTGGCCTGGGTGGGAAAGAGAAACTGGTTTACAAAGTGGAGGGGAGGAGTAGCTTCAGGGGAAAAGCATCACTCTATGTAGGCAGGAGGAAAGGAGGAGAGGGGTGGCGGGGAGGAGGCGGGTTCTCATACAGACTAAGGAAGAGAGGGAGGGGAGGGATGCAGAAATGCTGAGGATGACAAAGTCAAGTAAACTGACCACGCTGTAGGGGGATCAGCAGCCATGATAAACATGGTCAGTTTACAGAGTGGAAAACAGGAACAAGCAGGAACAGCCAGGTATTATACAACATAGAAAGGGACAATTGACATGGCAAAAGCACTGTGATACATCTTTTGCCTTAAAGGTACAGGAACATGTCTTTTTTTTTTTTTTTGTTTTTTTTGGGTTACAACCACTAAAGAGAGAATTTCACAAATTAAATATTAGCTAGAGATGTGCACAATAGAAAACGTTGTTTAGTTTCAAATTAATTTAAGTAAATCATTTTGTGTAGTCATATTCATTATGTTAGAATGGTTTGTTTTCGGAATTTGTTTCATATATTCGGATTCTTTTAGAATATTCTTTGTCCCAAATTGATTTGTATTTTCCAAAATTATTTCCGAAGATTGGCCATATTCGTTTTATTGTGTTAATTTGTTATTTTAGGAGATTGCTCATTCACTTGGATTCATCCCTAATAGTCAAACCCACAAAGAGAAATGGAGTGATTTGGTGATATTGGTTGCAATTGCTGGCATCCGAACGTAACAAATTGAAACATTTTGGATTGATTCGTTATGTTATGTTTCAGAGATTCTGATGGATCCTCCTCCATCCAACCCAAACACAATAAGTAGGAATCATCTTGCCTCACTTTTATACCTTAATGTGTTTATTGCAATATGTTTCTATTTCATATGTAGTGCATTTTTTTATAATAGTGAAAAACATTAATGCAAAATAAAAACAAAATGGATTCGGAATCAGTTTGGATCATTTATTATGTCCTTACATTGGGAACACAGGTTTTGACTTCACTAAGCCACATCCGCAAGTAAACATGAAAATGCAGGCTGACTGTCTCAAGCACCGCCTAAACAGACCGGACTTTGTAGGCTCAATATGGGAGACCACACAAAGGGAATATATAAAAAGTAATATATTTATTCAAAGACATTAAAATACATAGATAAAACATAGGCAAAAACTGTCTCCACAAGATCCAGGTGTTGACAAAATTAAAAACATATGCCCTAATATAAATTCCGGAAATTGTTAATAGATTGTGTATACAGCAAGATAGTAGTTGTGCATGTAAAATTCTGTATGTTTCTGGTAGCCAGGTCAGCCGTTTAAGGCTTCCTCAGGACCCAATATAATAGTAGGGCAACAATCACTATGACAGATCACAGGGCGCTCATCAGCAATGCCTGGGGGCATCAGAGTCAGCCACCATATGGCGGAACACTGCAATAGGCAGCAACGTATGCAGAGATTAAAGCTATAAGAAATACAGAGCTGCAGATAATCATGGATCACTAAAAGGAAGATGGTACCAATATCCCCAAAAGAAACTTAAAGTGTTACTAAACCCACAACAGTAAAATCAGTCTATACATGCAGTTAAGCATGCTTGTTATACTCACTGTGGAACCTAAGGAGGTAATCCTCTGCATTGTGTAAAAAGGCTGTTTGATCCTGTATGCAGAGGCAGTGCTGGGACAAGGTAATCCAGGACCCCCCTTTTTCTTAGGGTTAGAGTCAGGGCACCCCCATCCCGGAAATAAACCATTGTGCCCAGGGCAGCCGACTCTCCTGCCCACCCCTTGCCCTGCCCCTGTGCACAAATCCTTCTCTTCTTGCATTGTCTCTAAACATGTCCGGATAAGACAGAGTTACTGGAGTCACATTGCACATGCTCAGTTTGGTGTCTATTGCTAGAGAGTTTTTTTTTTTTTTTCTTGGGAGGATGCATGTGATCAGCACAGGGCCAATCAGCACTGGGTTAGGGGTCCTGCATCCTGATAGGACAGTCAGTGCAGTATGAAAACTCCTCCTACAAGCTTTTACCAGGCACTGATAGAAGTCACAAGAATGCTATATACTGCTGATGAGAAAAAGTATTTAGCAGTTTATATTTACTAAAATAATTGCATTTCCATTTTCTGTGTACTGTGGCAGACCAGATATAGTGAATGTAGGGTCCTGGGTTTAGTAACACTTTAAGCCACTATTAGAGTACCAAGCATTAACCAGTGGCCAGTACGGATATAGTAGTTCCATGCATTGAGATCATATAACAGAGGTACTCTGCCAGTCTGCTGCATTACCGCATCATGCTACCGCCAAGCCACATGTCCTTACATTATTACGGATGCATCAAACATTAACAAAAGGTCCAAAACTATTGCATCATGTCATCTGAATTAATATGAATAAATTTGCTGTTTCGTTTTAATTTATTTTGGCTTTGTCAATATTTGTTACTTTTGTGATTTAGAGATTTGGACACATCCAGATCTCAGAATAACGAAGATTTTTTCTGAATTTCGAATCGTATTCGTAACAAAACGAATTGCACATGCCTAATATTAGCTTGGATGGGTAGTTTGGAAGAAAAGTGATAAAAAGGGGATAAGGGGCACATCCCCCTCCTAGCACAAATTTTACTTTGACAAGGAAGACCACTAAAGAGCACCAAAGCCCAAACTACTACATACAAGTGGAGATTATTACAAGTATTATTAGCGATATCATAGGATATTCAAGTGGAGATTATTACAAGTATTAGCGATATCATAGGATATTCAAGTGGAGATTATTACAAGTATTATTAGCGATATCATAGGATATTCAAGTGGAGATTATTACAAGTATTATTAGCGATATCATAGGATATTCAAGTGGAGATTATTACAAGTATTAGCGATATCATAGGATACTCAAGTGGAGATTATTACAAGTATTATTAGCGATATCATAGGATATTCAAGTGGAGATTATTACAAGTATTATTAGCGATATCATAGGATATTCAAGTGGAGATTATTACAAGTATTATTAGCGATATCATAGGATATTCAAGTGGAGATTATTACAAGTATTATTAGCGATATCATAGGATACTCAAGTGGAGATTATTACAAGTATTATTAGCGATATCATAGGATATTCAAGTGGAGATTATTACAAGTATTATTAGCGATATCATAGGATATTCAAGTGGAGATTATTACAAGTATTATTAGCGATATCATAGGATATTCAAGTGGAGATTATTACAAGTATTATTAGCGATATCATAGGATACTCAAGTGGAGATTATTACCAGTATTATTAGCGATATCATAGGATATTCAAGTGGAGATTATTACAAGTATTATTAGCGATATCATAGGATATTGATAGAGCATGGAAAGCAAATGATCATACCAATAGATCCCAGATATTTGTATCCAGCTTTGCTAGCAAGTGGGTAGGTTGGAAATTTTTATAATTTTGCTGATAAGGCAGAAGTAAATGGATAACCAGGGGCTCCCAATTACTGTTCTACATTTAATGATAAGAGGTGATTAGATGAGATCATTTACAAGTTTGATTGTTTCTCCTTATCAAACTTTCCCACATTTGGTCCCCTTCAAGAGCAAACTAACCTGAAAATTGATTTTTTTTTTTCGGTTGATATTTCAGCAGCTGACATCTTATATTTAAGACTCAAACAGACTCCAACAGAAAGGCCTGCCTGCCAGGTTGCTTAGCTTAGTTCCTGATGAGCATGGAGATTTTAGCATTCCCACAAATCTGGGCGTGTTTCCACTCTTTCTGTTACATTGTCTATAAATAAAAATCAAGTAAATAGAATAAATTCATATGCCATTTTTAAGATTATTTGTTCTTTCAGTATGTGAGAGGGCTTCCTATAGTAAATGCTCTGGCAAAACAGTCATAAACTATCTAATTGCACCTATATAACTTTTTGATGTGACTGTAGGGAGATAGTATGGATTTCTGAGGCTTTGAAAAGTGTGCTATATGCACTGTAGTGTGTAAGGGAGCAATTTGCCTGCCACAAGTTGGAAGCTGCAACAGAGTTCAATGAGCCATTGGGTCAGCTCCTGTAGAGAATGGGGTTCTTATGCCAACCTCTTTGGTGTACTAGTTAAAAGGGGGAGTAGCAAGATGATGCAAAACTGAGGCAGTTGTAGATCAACTGCAACTAGCTAAATGGAAAATAGAAAATGAGAAAGTTTTGGATAAACTTAAGCCAAGGAATGGCGTAAAGTCTTTTAAAATGTGCATGAGGTGTGTCTGAAGCTAATGTCTCTGGAGATGTACACAAGTAATGCTGAAGGTGAGCTGTATACGAAGATTGGACTAAAGACTTCTGAGGTGTACAGATGCAAAGTTATGGATAGGTCAGAGTCAGGTTTTGGACTAAACCTTCTTAGGTGTACAGATATACAGCTATGGATAGGTGAGAGACAGGTTTTGGACTAAAGCCTTCTGAGGTGTATGGATGTAAAGCTATGGATAAGTTAGAGTCAGGTTTTGGACTAAACCGTCTGAGGTGTACGATTGTTAAGCTATGGATAGGTCAGAGTCAGGTTTTGGACTAAAGCCTTCTTAGGTGTATGGATGTAAAGCTATGGATAGGCCAGAGTCAGGTTTTGGACTAAAGCCTTCTTAGGTGTATAGATGTAAAGCTATGGATAGGTCAAAGTCAGGTTTTGGACTAAAGCCTTCTTAGGTGTACGGATGTAAAGCTATGGATAGGTCAGAGTAAGGTTTTGGACTAAAGCCTTCTTAGGTGTATGGATATAAAGCTATGGATAGGTCAGAGTCAGGTTTTGGACTAAAGCCTTCTTAGGTGTACAGATGTAAAGCTATGGATAGGTCAGAGTCAGGTTTTGGACTAAAGCCTTCTTAGGTGTATGGATGTAAAGCTATGGATAGGTCAGAGTCAGGTTTTGGACTAAAGCCTTCTTAGGTGTATGGATGTAAAGCTATGGATAGGTCAGAGTCAGGTTTTGGACTAAAGCCTTCTTAGGTGTATGGATGTAAAGCTATGGATAGGTTAGAGTCAGGTTTTGGACTAAACCGTCTGAGGTGTACGATTGTTAAGCTATTGATAGGTCAGAGTCAGGTTTTGGACTAAAGCCTTCTTAGGTGTATGGATGTAAAGCTATGGATAGGCCAGAGTCAGGTTTTGGACTAAAGCCTTCTTAGGTGTATAGATGTAAAGCTATGGATAGGTCACAGTCAGGTTTTGGACTAAAGCCTTCTTAGGTGTATGGATGTAAAGCTATGGATAGGTCAGAGTAAGGTTTTGGACTAAAGCCTTCTTAGGTGTATGGATGTAAAGCTATGGATAGGTCAGAGTCAGGTTTTGGACTAATGCCTTCTTAGGTGTACAGATGTAAAGCTATGGATAGGTCAGAGTCAGGTTTTGGACTAAAGCCTTCTTAGGTGTATGGATGTAAAGCTATGGATAGGTCAGAGTCAGGTTTTGGACTAAAGCCTTCTTAGGTGTATGGATGTAAAGCTATGGATAGGTCAGAGTCAGGTTTTGGACTAAAGCCTTCTTAGGTGTACAGATGTAAAGCTATGGATAGGTCAGAGTCAGGTTTTGGACTAAAGCCTTCTGAGATACACAGATGTAAAGCTATGGATGAACTGTTCAGGTGAATTAAACTGCAGCCTGGTGGTACAAATAAAGTATTTGTGTACCTGTATATCATAGAGAGCATGGTGAACTATGCCAATGACTGTAAGATTTGAGGAAACTGTGGTGTCAGCTACATTTTATATAGTAAAACATTTATTGGCATTTATTTCTGTCACAATGGGGTTTATTTACTAAAGCTGGAGAGTGCAAAACCAGGCTCATTTCTGCATAGAAACCAAACAGCTTCTAACCTCAGCTTTTTCAGTTAAGCTGTGGCAATAAAACCTGGAAGCTTATTGGTTTCTATTCAGAAGTGAGCCTGATTTTGCACTTTAAAACTTTAGTAAGTAAACCCCAATGTGACTTGTTGAGGGATGCTATTCCAATCCAAGAGATGTGTTCTCAAATTTACAATCCACTGGGGCATAAATCAGAACTAAGGCCCCAGGGTTTGATAAGCCTATTTCAGGATTCATGCATATTTAGTAACCTTTAACTAAAAAGGAACCTGTAAGGTCGGGAGAACTAAGATTCTAATAAACTTGGTAGTCACTTGTGCCGATATCAGTTGTTACACAAATTCTGCAACAGATAAAAAGTATACAAAAATACAAATACAGATAAAATTTTAAAAAAAGAAAGAGAAGTGATAGAAAAAAAAAAAAAGGTAATAAAAAAATGAAATATATAGCCCCAGGGGTAGACAACCTTATAAAGGTTGAGATCTACCTGAACAACATAGGAGAAGTCAAAGAACACTAGGCATAGTGTTGCACAGTGTCGCCTGCTCACATCTGATTTAAACCTCTAATTGCTTTACTACCATGTCGCAATTGCGTGCTTTGCAAGGCAATCATTAGTTTAAAGCAGGTGGTGAGGGGGCACCATTTGACCTCTTCACCACCTGTCAAACACACTGGGATCACTTTTCAGTGGAACAGCAGTGCTTGCTGCACTTGTGAATGATCCCCTAGTTGCATTCCGCAGCATCACCCTTAGGGCTCGTTCACAGATGAAGTTAGGTGGTGGTTTAACCCTGCAGTTGAGTTACCACCTCCATTCCCGAACCCATTTAGCTGCTGAGGCAGCAGCCAAAGATGTATTCATGCCACAGCAGGAATTAAGCCCCCTGCAACTGCATGCTTCTGTGGGGTCCAAGGGGTTAAAGCAGGTGGTTAGAATGCAACACAACGCTGCCTACTTTAACCCTCAGCTGGTTGTACTGTACAAGGTTCCAGGGCACTTGCAGAGCAGTCTCATTCACTTGAATGGGTCATGCTTGGCAGGTGCTACACCCACCAACCATGACAGGGCGTATAACTCCCACTATGGCTGTGACATGTGTACACCCCTGGCCCCTGCAGCTAAAGGGGGTGCAGTTGGGGCAGGGGTGGTAAAAGCATGTCTTAACAATGTGCAAATGTAAATAAATCCTTACTGTTCTGAGCTCCCCATAAGGCTGCTTTCACACTGATATGCTGCTGTTTACCTGAACCGTGGGTGCAGTGCAGTGCATCTGTAACTTTCTTGGGTTAACTGTGCTTTGCCATAGACTTCTATTATATCCTGCAGGTGTGGTGCGCTTTCTGAAAGCACACCAAAACTCCTGCATTCAGAAAGTGCACCAAGCCCACAGGATATAATAGAAGTCTATGGCTAGGTGCAGCAAACCCGCAGAAAAGCTGCAGGTACGATGCACTACACCCGCGGTGTTGGTAAACCCCTGGCACATCAGTGTGAAAGCAGCCCTTTACTATTACAGTATGTCCAGTGTATTGCTTCACATTGACCTGAAGATCTCTTCTTTCCTGCTGCTGGCACCACTCTTTAGACCGCTGGCTCGGATAAGAGGTGGGGTGTAGTTTTTATCACTCCACATGGGACAGGAACCAGGACTACAGAGGAGGTATCGATGTATGCGGCTCTTGCACTCTACTACAGCTCCAACTTTACAATTAGTTCCTCTGCATTGCACTTTGTTTGATGCTCTGAGATGGTGAGTCAGCAAACCCGGACCATGATCTACCAGTCACCTGTCTGATGATCTACAGGTTGCTGACCCACAAAATAATATGTCAGCAGTATGAATAGTTATATTAAGGGCAATACTGTGGTACATTGTTACTAAATATCTAAATAGTGCATAAAATAACACATTTCATCACACAATATATAAAACTTTGTATCAGATTGTTAACAGGATTCTCTAATAATAAAATTTGTATTATGTGCTTTTTCTGGATTTTTGGCTGATATTCTGTCTCTATCATTTAAAATACACCTATGATAAAAATTACAGACCCTTCATTTCTTTGGAAGTGGGCAAACTTACAAAATCTGCAGGGGGATCAAATAATTATTTTCCCCGCTGTAGCATGAACTCCAGCGGCCATATTAGTTTCTGGTTAGCATGTCTTTCCAAGTATCTTTGCACATGTGGGCAACAGTACAAGGCAGAGATCAGGGATGTGTATTTAAAATCACTCTAAAATGGCAAAAGGATAGTGGTATCCATTTATATTTTGTATGTTTAGAAACACACCCAGACCTTTTTGAAGCAATCTATTCAAGCTAAAACCAGTTTCTGTGAAAGACAAGTTCACCGATTCACATTTTACAGTAAAGAGCCCATTTTCTATGTGGAGGTTAAACCTTTTCTTCTCCAGTCATAAAAAGTGCCCTTGAGTGTTTTGAGAACTTAAACTGAATAATTTTCCACTATATGGACCATTTATGTATCTATACAAGGTCATCTTATCCCCCTCTTCTCAAGGGTGAATAAATTCAAATCAGTTCACAATCTATATTTATTTAGACCCCCTCTACATTTCTCCCAGTTCTACAACATCCTATATACTTATACCTACATTAGAGGTCAGTTTACTGCATGCTTACATTGGTGATCAGTGTAATGCCCCATACATTGGTAATCAGTGTACAAGTGACCCTTACATTGGTGATCAGTGTAATGCCCCATACATTGGTAATCAGTGTACAAGTGACCCTTACATTGGTGATCAGTGTAATGCCCCATACATTGGTAATCAGTGTACAAGTGACCCTTACATTGGTGATCAGTGTAATGCCCCATACATTGGTAATCAGTGTACAAGTGACCCTTACATTGGTGATCAGTGTAATGCCCCATACATTGGTAATCAGTGTACAAGTGACCCTTACATTGGTAATCATTGTAATCCTCCCTTACATTGGAGATAATTTTAGATGTGCTCTTTACACTGGTGGTCAGTGTAATGCCCCCTAACATTAATGGTCAGTGCAGAAGCTCTCCCTTACATGAGTGGACAATGGAAAATTACCTTTTACGTCAGTAATTATTATAGAGCCCATTAAATTGGTGTTCATTGCAAAGCTCCCTCACAATTGTGGCTAGTGGACAAATATGCTCTTTTATTAGTGCTCAGTGGGAGAAAGAATGCTTCCTTACAGGCAGTTAACATGTAATTTATGTCAGTGGTTACTAACTAACCTGAGAGATAAAAAAAGACGCACCACTGGTCCTTTGCCACTACTAAGGCACTATTAAGGCACCATAGGATGGGAGAAGCGGTTAATTCACAAAAATAGCCTTCATGCAGAACATTCACCACCTTTTGCTTGCACCTAGGGCTCACGGCTCCAAACAACCCACTCTTAGTATGCTACTATGACTTAATGCTTTGTCTAGTAGTGAATTTCTTTCTCTCTTGAGTATGTACTTTTGTAATACAAGAAAGTGTCTTGCTTGCTCTAGCAGCTGCAGATTAGCATTGCATGTTGTTAATAAGTGTGTTTTCCTAGATTTACCTCCATCAATGACTCATCCAGTTTTACTGACTATTATATGAGTGTACCCAGATAGCAAGCAATTGAGTTGCAAGATTTAAAATGACTAGCTAAATTATTGCTAGACTTGCCAGGCTTCACAAGTTTGTTGCACATTTGCAGAAAGTCTGCATTGCATGACTCCAGATCAACTTTCTTTGCAAACATTCTGCAAGTCTGCTGCAAGTTCTGGTTCAGTTATGTTGTGCATAAGTCATCCCACCACAGGGGTCACTGTGACTTGCAGAGCTCTTGCTGTAGACTCACCACTGCAACTTTGCTCTTGCAAGAGATTTGCCACATACATTTGCTACAAATTTGAAGATTGTCAGCTAGAATTTGTGCTTCAAGTGCTCTGCAAATCTACAACTTGCCAGTGAAAATTTGCAGCAAGTTAATAGACTTACAAATCAACACTGCCGCAAGTTTGTGGCAAGTTATCCTTGATACCTGGGTAGCACCCTCCTAGATGGGTGCTAGGTTTAGATAGATATATTTAAATGTATGTTGGGAGGGTGCGCTGATAGATGGTTAAAGCTGTTACCGGTATTCAGTGCCTTGTGAATAGTAAATAATAACAAATGTGTGTTGTAGGTGCGCTAAAACAATAGTGTGTTACCCAAACAAATAAAATTACTCAAGGGTAATCCTGTGTGAATGTATGACACAAATGCACAAATAAATAAATAAATATTCGTAAAAAATGCAAAGCATAATAAATAAATACAAAAATTCATAAATGCAAATTTTCATAAGTGTCCATAAGTGATGGCTCAAGCTGGTGAAAAGATGAAAACAATGCTTCTCAATTCGATGTGTAAGCCCACCACCAAGGTGAAATTCCTCCTTACCAGACGGAAAATCAGGTGCAGATTCTGATGCAAATAAACTGAAAACACAACAATCCCAAGGTGCTTCCAATCTCCAAGTGAAAATCACCCAAATTGGTCTCTTCCCGAACTTCAGACAATAAGCGCTTGTTTTATACTGCAACGAAACATTATCTTCTCCTCCTTGTCCAACCTCTAACAAGGTGTCTCATTAATCATGGGATCTGACGATCACCCTCAGACATGTGGTATAAAGGATAAAGCAGCCGATAGTGTAATACCTTCCAAACAATTTATTAAGCAAACGATAATGCATTTATATGGGGATGTGATATAACCAGCATTTAACATGGATCATGCTGCAGCACGGACTGCGAGTGACGTGCGTGATGGGTACGCCTCCTTTCTGACGCATTTCTTCCTATTGGACTTCGACTGTGATAGGAGTGCCTCCTAGTTGGCCAGGGCAGCAAGCATTCACATCCCCCCTACACCCCTGAACCACACCAAGCCACATGTCCTCAATGGGGGTGGTACCCTGCCAGACCCCCCTTTAGGCAAATCCCCATATTAATGAAGGCAAGGGCCTCTTCCCCACATCCCTGGCAAGCAACTGAGTGGTCAGCAATATCTTCCTTCATCTGAAAAAAATAGGTATAAGACTGGCAGAAGTTAATGGCAGGGGAAGCTGCAATAAAACTAATATTAAGGTGGAATTACACTTTTAGGGTTTCCCCGCATCCAATTCGCATGACAGGAGAGCGTGACCGACTCTTAATAGAGCCGGTTCACACATCTCCGGGGTGGTTGCGGAGTGCACTGCAGAAGAGTCATGCGTGTCTTTGGCCCTTTTTCAGGTCCGAATTCAGGCAAACATTCGGACCTAATTTGGACATGAAATTCTGAACGGGGACATACCGAGCCCCCTGCTGCGAGCCGCGTGAAACCAGATAGTGTGAACTCAGCCTATAGGAAAATGCACTGTTGATTAAAAAAATATAACACATATAATTGCTAATAATTCAGAAATACCTTTTCCTTTTTTAAGCTGTTTAAACATTAAAATGTCTTCTCTTTAAAATATGGCAGCTTGAAAGTATTTTGTACGAGAATACTCTCAGAAAACTTTTTTTTTTTTTTGCTTGTGTGATTGGCAATAAGATGTCAAAATTAAGGCATCAATAGGGCTTTATATTTAGTGAGAAACACTCAAAGGCTCATCATTTCCTTAACCGCTTGCCGACTGCGCACAGTATATTTACTGCGGCAGTCAGCCCCGGCCAGGCAGAGTGACGTAGATCTACGTCGCTAGCCTGTCACCGGGTTTTGAGCCAATAGCGGGCGAGCGCGCGCCCACCTCGGGTTGTTCACAGAGGAGTCCGGGCGTGTGACCGGCGGACCCGATGTCCGCCGGTCACACTTCGATCGTCGGTAGAGGGGGAGAAAGGCAGGCGGCTTATGTAAACAAGCCATCTGTCATTCTCCCCTGTGTAAAAATGGAGATCAGACGGTTCTACTATGTAGAACCGTTGATCTCTGTTTTTACAATAGGAGACATGTCCCATCACAGTTAGAAACACGCCCCTAGGACACACTTAACCCCTTCCTCTCCTATACAGTTAACCCCTTCCCTGCCAGTGTCATTTTTGCAGTAACAGTGCATATGTATAGCACTGATTACTGCAGTAATGTCACTGGTACCCCCAAAAGTGTCAAAAATGCCAGTCAAGGGTCCGATCTGTCCGCCGCAATGTCGCAATACCGCAAAAAAAATCGCAAATCGCCGCCATTACTCGTTTAAAAAAAAACACCAAAAATCTTTCCCTTTGTTAGTAAACGCGATAACTTTTGCGCAAACCAATCAAAATACGCTTTTTGCGATTTTTTTTTACCAAACATATGTAGCATAAAACAAATTGGCCGAAAATGTTAAAAAATTTTGATTTTTACATTTTTTTGAGGGGGAATTTCATATAAAAAAAAAGTGAAAAATATTGTTATTTTTGCAAAATTTACGCTCTTTTTTTGTTTATAGCGCATGATCAAAAAATCGCACAGGTGATCAAATACCACCAAAAGAAAGCTCTGTTTGTGGGGAAAAAAGGACGTGAAATTTGTTTAGGTACAGCGTCGCACGACCGCGCAATTGTCCGTTAAATTCACGCAGTAAAAAAATCGCAAAAAAAACTCTGGTAAGGAAGGGGGTAAAATCTTCCGGGGCTTAAGTGGTTAAGGGATGCTGTCACTGCAGCTTTCCCCATTACAAAACTACGACTGACCAACTGGTCATAATGGAGGATGACTCCTTCATTCAGAGATTAGTTTGTGAAAGGTCATGGTAAGGCAAACTTCAATTTCAGAACAGAGAAAGGTATGCATCTGCAAAGAAAGGTTATGTATATAGTTCAAATGAATGGGATTGCAATTGTCGTAACAAAACTGGAGTTACACTTTAATGTTAAACATCGGTTCAGTTTTAACATTTGTCCTGTAGATGGCGATGTGACCCACTGCTACGTCATTACTACTGAACTTTCACCACTTGCACTACACAGTGCCAGAAAAGCAGATGTTTGCAATGATGTTATTATAGTACAATCACACAATGGATATTGGTGGCACAAGAACATCCATATTCATGCAGTAACAGATTTCTGAATGTGTCTGAACATCCATAAATTATGTGTAGTCATTTACCTGTGGATCTATACATTGTTGGCCATCTGCCGGGTCACATGTACATTCTTCTTAGGCACACAGTCATCTCCAGTGATACTTGCCCATCCATGTCATTGGCAAATGGCCTCTCATGTAGCGCTGACCAAAATAGTAATTGAAAGTCCATCCGTTCCACTCAAAGGGGGGTTTACATAGCCAAACTTCTAGTGCCATTGAGCTGTTATGTTATGATAGATTGTGTCAGATATCACGTGGCTAACTGTGATTTCAGACGGTGTCCCCAGGGAGAGGACACACAAGATGTCATAGGCCACAGAACCTAATCAATCTTTTATGTCACCTAAGACTATGGAAGTTAATGTGAGCAGATTACTAATAAACTTTGCCAGGGAATAGCGCATGACCTATGCAAAATGTCAGCCATAGCTAGCTGTAAGATAAAGTTATAACAGATACAGACTGGAAAATTCAAAAGATTCCATCGCTCCTCCACATGACAAATGTTGGTGCAGGCAACAGATTTGTGTACCTGTTGAGAACAGGTGCATGAATTGGTTCCTTGGACGGGCGCAGCACTAAGGCTGGAGTGTCCATACCACAGATACTCTATCCTCACAGCATGTCTAGCCCCTTTTCTATCTTGGATACTGTCAGCTCTGCAGCCAACAATGTCACAGCAAATGATGACTCATCATCAGCTCCATTCAGCCGCCGGCAGGGAGGTTTTCCAGTCAACAGCTGAAAGTAAATAAGACCATAGCCATTTTTGGACAATGATAGAGTCTCTGGGAATATATGGGTGCAGAGCAGGCTTAACGTTACAAGTCCAAATTAATAGGGTCTGTGATACCGCAGTCAAGGCTATCAAAGTTATGCAGTTTTCCATTGCCAAGGTGTAGATTGTCTTCAGATTGAAATCAAATATTTTGTCCATAAGGTTCCTGATGGCCACAGAATCATCTGGAGGAAGGCCCACATGTCTTGCCAGTCTTTGCAGAGTCCTTCCCAACTTAGAGGGTGAATCCAAGTCATCTGAAACTACTGGATACAAAGGTATAGCTTGTAATTTTTTTTTTTTTGCCAGGCTTGCCTTCTTGTTGGGCTCGGCCCAGTCATTTGCTACTAGCTCTTGTATTTCAAATGTTAAAGAGAAAAACCGAATCTCATTATTAAGTGTAGGAACTTACATCGTTAACTTCCTTAAAGGGTTCAGCCACCACTCCTCCCATTTCTATTATTTCCTGGAAAAGTCATGCTAAAGGACCATATTTCAGAATTCTCAAGCTCCTTGTTTAAAAACATTTCCCTAAACAGGCCTTACACACCAGCTTGGGATGGATGGGACGAGGGGGGGGGGTATCTACCAGACCAATATGCTTATGGTCTTCCAGGAGAACAGTTAGTATGAGTGTGAGGGAATCAGTAATAAGAAGTGCCTGAATGCAGATGAAGAGACCTTTGGCAGGGCTTATACAAAGTGCAGTGTGAAGACGCCTGAGGGGGGACATGATAGCGATATACAAGTACCTCAACGGTGATCTCAGCATAGAAAAAAAACTGTTCAGTCGCAACTAATGCATGAGGACACGTGGCCATACAATGCGATTAGAGGAGAAGAGATTTACCCTTAGGCTGCACAGGGGGTTCTTTACTGTTAGGGCTACAAGATTGTGGAATTCTCTACCACAAGTGGTAGTAACTGCAGGGAGTATGGCTATGTTTAAAAGACTCTTGGACTTACATCTCAAGGATCATAACATTCAGGGGTATGTGAGATGATTGCATCCACACACACCTACACAGGTTGGACTGGATGGACTATTGTCTTTATTCAACCTCAACTACTATGTAACTATATCCAGTGGTAGAGGAGTAAGTATACCCCCCACCTCCCACCAATGCATGTTGCTGAAGTAGTCATTGCAGATAAATAGTCAAAGAAGAGGTAGGAAATGGCAGCCAAGAACAGCCCCCTTCTTGCTAGAAGCCAAGTGGTACACTGGAAGTGTCAGCCGTGGCTTTGGGATCCATGGAATGCCCACCTTCCCTAGCCAAGCGGCCCGGCAGAGTAGGAGAACAGTCATGCCAAAGGGGAACAAGAGACAGAAATACTAGCAGAAGGCAATAAGGAGAAAGAGCTAGAAGTGTGAGCCAAAATGGCAGCACATGCAAAGACGAAGTCAAGAAAGCACATGAAAAAGAAAAGGTAGGATCCACCATGAATCATAAACCATTTAGGCTCTGTAAAACCACTCAGCACCTGGGCTTTCCCCACTCAGAGGGTTAACCTCTAACAGCAAAATCTTCTATCTAGAAAATATTCAACCTGGATAGGATATTAAGGGCAAAATACATACTTGAATCTGAACAAAGGATTAGAAAAAAACAAGACTTTTATTGCTATTGAGAGGTTGTCCTGAGGGGTCAAGAGTTAGAGTGGACCCGAAGCTATGCCGACATGAGGTCAGCCAGGCAAGGTATATATGCATGTGAATGTCTCTCTCTATATATATTTATATATTTTAAATGCAAGTCTTAATTACAAAGCTAGTGATTGACATCTACTGTGTTAAAATGATATGCTGCTGTGATCTTTTACTGCTTGTACTTTCCAGATATAGAATCTCTTAGTAGGTGGCGAAGAAAAAAAACGTAAGAATTTGTTTAATAGTAAAGGTCTATCTACAGGTCGGGTTAATCCAGGTCACATCCTTAACTTATGCTTTACTTGATAGCTTGTGCTTTTGTTCTGACATGGCCCACCCACACAATGGCAGAAATTTCTGTGCTTTATGATAAGTTATGTCTCTATCAGTTAAACAGGAATTATCTTTGTGCTGTAGAGTTGCTGGGCTCTGGCGCAGACATTGTAAAGGAGTTTACAAGTGGGCTTGGTGTGATTTAGGACTTGCGGTCTCCTTATCTCACTGTATATATCCCAGTGTGTATTAGCCCTCTAATCTCCTGCTCCTTGTGTCAACTTTATAGGTGAGTTTATCAGGTCAGGAATTTTGGACTCACTCAATGTGTTTATCTGGGAATAGGTATTGCCCCCAGCAAGAATGGAACGTACAGGAAGTTTGTATTAGGCTAAAGGCTCTACAATGACTTTGTGCTGCCCTAGGATGAATAATATGCAATGTATAGGATAATCAAGACATCTAAAGATCAATTTTTAATCGTGGTTCTCAAAGTCATCATTAACCACTTCTGGACCGGAAGGATTTTTCCCCTTAATGACAGGCCATTTTTTGCGTTTCGGCACTGCATTATTTTAACGGACAATTGCGCAGTTATGCGACGCTGTACCCAAATACAATTGATGTATTTTTTTTCCCACAAATTGAGCTTTCTTTTGGTGGTATTTGATCACCTGTGCGATTTTTATTTTTTGCGCTATAAACAAAAAAAGAACGACAATTCTAAAAAAAGAAAAACAATATTTTTCAAATTCTGCTATATAACATTCCCAAAAAAAAAAAAAAATTAAGAATCAACATTTTTTAACATTTTAGGCCAATTTGTTTCCTGCTACATATTTTTGGTAAACAAAAATCGCAGTAAGCGTTTGCGTTTGGGTTGGTTTGCGCAAAAGTTATCGCGTCTACTATCTATGAGAAAGATTTATATCATTTTTATTATTTGGTTTTTTTACTAGTTATGGCGGCTAGCTACGATTTTTAGTGGGACTGCGACATTGCGGCGGACAGATTGGACCCCTAACTGATATTTTTGACACTTTTGGGGGGACCAGTGACATTACTACAGTAATCAGTGCTAAAAATATGCACTGTTACTGTAATAATGACACTGGCAGGGAAGAGGATAACACAGTTGGGGGATCAAGGGGTTAAATGTGAGCCTAGGGGAGGGATTCTAACTGTATGGGGGCAGGGCTTGTGAAATGTTCACAGAGACCTGTGGTCCTACTTAGAAGGATCACAGGAGCTCTGTGATCACTTCAGAGAGAAGAACAATCAGCTGTGTTTACAACAGCTGACCATCCTTCTCTCTCAGAAGGGAACGATCGCGGATGGCAGGCGGCAATCGGAGCCTCCTGCCCCGTGCATCGGAGTCCCCGCTGCCGTGGGGGGGGCAAGTGCGTGCCGTCGGGGGCGCGCGCTCGTCCCCTAGCTGCAGGCACGCGACCGATGTATACCTATGTCGGTTCGCGCAGGAGGGGCTGCCTACGGCAGTATTACTACGGTGGGCGGTCCTTAACCATTTAAGCAAACATGTATTATATTGCAGCTTACCAATTCTTAGATGTAATAGCTGCATTGGTTTTCTTTTTTCACCTGGTGACCTGACCTGTAAGTTTTTTTTTCTTTAAAATAACAAGCTCTCCTTAAGGCCCTGTTCACGCCTGAAAAACGCCCAAAATAAAGCGCCTGAAAACGATACGCTCAGGTGTGAATGAAGCCTATGGCCCTGTTCACATCTGAACATTTTTCAGCTCATAAAACGCTCATCTTTGAAGTCTCAAAACACCCAACAAGCAAAATCCCATTCATTTCAATGACCCCTGTTCACATCTGAGCGTTTTGTCATCTGAAGTAAAACGCCTGAAGCTCAAAAAAGTACATGAGCTTCCTTTTTGGCAGATTACAAGCGTTTTTGTTAGATTTCAATGTCTGCCTCCAAGCACCTGCAAAAAATGCCCGAAAAACACCTGAAAAACACCCCCAAAAAAAGCCTGAAAACGATAGGCTCAGGTGTGAATAGAGCCTTAGATATAGCAGTTAGAAGGTTGAGACAAACCATTTACCACTGACAGGGGTGCTTACAATGATAAACTTTTATTTATATATGTAAAACCTTAATCTCAAAAAGGAAAAAAAAAAAAAAAACATGTTGGCTGTAACTGCTGATAAAGTGTGAGCTGGAGCTCAGCTTCAATTTTTTAGTGTGTTTAAATCTGCTAGTACATGTAACACTCCTCTCCACAAAGAATAACATTGCTGCTGTCCAAAGGTGCCCTCTGTGCGCCTTCATCTGGAGGGAGGGCACTCTAATACAGTAGGTGTGTTACTGGCCAGATCACAAGGAGAAAAGAGAAGGGAAAAAAAAACTAAAAAATAAGAAAACGAATGCAGCCATCGCATGTAATGATTGGTAAGCTGCAGTATATAAAATGTTTGTTTTTGGGTTTTACAGTATACTGCTTAACCACTTGCCGACTGCCGCACGACTATATACGGCGGAAGTCAGCCCCTCACAGGCAAAGTGACGTAGGGCTACGTCACTAGCCTGTGAGGCTCTAGGGGGCGAGCGCGCGCCGCCGGAGGCGCGCTCCCGCCTCCGCTCGTTCGCGGACCCCCCGCGCGTGTGCCCGGCGGACCCGATGTCCGCCAGTCACTCGCAATCGTCACTTACAGAGGGAGAAAGGCAGGTGGCTAATGTAAACAAAGCCGCCTGTCATTCTCCCAGAGATGTATAGTAACGAAGTAGAACTACTTAAGTACTGTACTTAAGTACCGAAATGCGGTATCTGTACTTTCCTAGAGTAGAATTTTTTTCTCCTACTTCTACTTTTACTTCACTACATTTTTTCGATGATTTCGATACTTCTACTCAAGTATTTTTTTTTTGTGCTGCATAGTTACTCGTTACTTTTAAAAAAATTACCAGTGCCAGAACAGTAGATGGCAGGTTGCATAAAGCTCAAAAAAATGTGTATAATGTCATTTGTAAATCAGCGCATACGAAAATAAAGGCTGTGTATAATAAAAGCTGCTATACCAAATCTTTCCAATAAAAAGAAAATATGAAACAAACAAATAAATGGTGCTACAGCGCTTAAAGTGCATCAAGAAACTACTAACAAACACAGGTTAATCATTTGAATAAATCATTTGAAATAATAAAAACAATATGATGTTCAAACTTTTGACTTATTTCTTTAATAACTACATAACACAGTACTTGTACTTCTACTTTCAGTACTTGAGTAGAAATTTTTTTTCAAAACTACTGGTACTTTTTACTTTTAGTACTTAAGTAGCAAATTTTTTGAAAAAACTACTTGCAATACTTAAGTAAAAAAAATGTTGAATACTTTAGTACTTCTACTTAAGTAACTTTTTCTGCGAGCACTTCCACTTCTACTCAAGTAATTTTTTGATCGAGCACTTGTACTTTTACTCAAGTAGAAATTTCAAGTACTTTATACAAGTCTGCATTCTCCCCTGTGTAAGAACAGAGATCATACGGTCCTGCTATGCAGGATCGTATATCTCTGTTGTTACACAAACAGCCACATCCATGTACAGTTGCCCCTAGGGACACACTTAACCCCTCCTTCTCCAATAAAGTTAACCCCTTCCCTGCCAGTGTCATTTTTACAGTAACAGTGCATATTTTTAGCACTGATTACTGTAGTAATGTCACTGGTACTCCCAAAAGTGTCAAAAATGTCAGTCAAGGGTCCGATCTGTCCGCCGCAATCCTGCAAAAAAAAATCACAGATCGCCGCCATTACTCGTTAAAAAAAAAAAAAATGACAAAAATCTTTCCCTTAGTTAGTAAACGCAATAACTTTTGGGCAAACCAATCAAAATACGCTTATTGCAATTTTTTTTACCAAACATATGTAGCAGAAAACAAATTGGCCTAAAATGTTAAAAAATTTTGATTTTTACATTTTTGGGGGGGGGGGGGGGAATTTTATATAAAAAAAATGTGAAAAATATTTTTATTTTTGCAAAATTGTCGCTCTGTTTTTGTTTATAGCGCATGATCAAAAAATCGCACAGGTGATCAAATACCACCAAAAGAAAGCTCTGTTTGTGGGGAAAAAAAGGACAATTTATTTTGGGTACAGCATTGCACGACCGCACAATTGTCCGTTAAAGTCACGCAGTGCCGAATCGCAAAATAGGTCCTTGTCAGGAAGGGGGTAAAATCTTCCGGGGCTTAAGTGGTTAAACACTAAAGTAACATTGTGTGTATGAGCAGGCATTTTTCTGTGTGTGAACAAATGAATTTGTCATTAGTTGGGGTGGGAAGTCTAATGGATTTCTCTGTTCATGCTAACCACAATAGATGCAGGCTGCAAGGAAACTGCTGTTATGACAACACTTAGTGCAGTAGCAATCAGTACAGGTTTGTTAATATTTTTTTTTTTTTGTTTCTTTAAAGCCAAATTCCATGCAAACAGCTTAATACAGTATATAGATGAATTTGGGATATACAGGTATATTTATTGTTTTATCTGCCCTGTAATTGTGGTGTTTTAATTGTGGCACCACAGCACAGCCACAGTCCTGGATTCCTGCTTAACGCACTGCATTTACCCGCTTCCCCGCTAGAGCAATTTTTCCATTTTTCCCACACATATTTAAATCTGCAGTTTTGGCTGCAAAATTACTAAACATTGTATATATCTTCTGATTGCAGAGTCCCTGTAGAATAAAATTATGTTAGTTACATTTTTTTTTTATGTTGCATGATATTTGTGCAACTGTTTAACAAATCTGTATTTTTAAAATTATTTTAATGCACAAAAACACAATTTAATCCCCATTTTTTTTTTTTTTTTGTACAGGATTAGGGTTGAGCGGACACCTAGATGTCCGTGTTCGACGGGTTCGGCCGAACTTTAAAAAAAAGTCCGGGTCCGTGTCCCGGACTTTTACCGAACTTTTCCCGGACACCGAACCCCATTGAAGTCAATGGGGACCCGAACTTTAAGGCACTAAAATGGCTCTAAAACACCAAAGGAAAGGGCTAGAGTGCTGCAAATGGCAGCAAAACGTAATTAAGAGCATGGCAAGTGCTCTGCAAACAAATGTGGATAGGGAAATAACTTAAAACAACAAAAAAAAACAGAAAAATAAAACAATGTTCTTCTTCATCTCTGAAGGACGAGGCCCATATGGAGTAGGAGGGAGGTTGAGGTGGTGGTGGATGTGGCGGTGACATAGGCGTGCGCACAGGGTGTGCTGGGTGTGCCTGGGCACACCCTAATCACCTAGGGCACATAGCATTGCCAGTGAGGAGATGGGAAAGATCTCCCTGGGACCTGCTCTGCTCTATTTCTCCTTGCCTACAGGTACATGGCCCCGATACATTACTCTCCCTGCTGGCAAACACATGCATGTGTATTTCAACTTTGGGGTGCACACCTTAATGCAATAGGCTGCGCACACCTATGGGCGGTGTAGGTGGAAGCGGCGGTGGAGGAGGACCAGGGCCGGATTAACAGCATCATGGGCTTGGTGCTGAGGATTTTGAAGGGCCTTAAGGGCCGTGCCTTGCCATGCACCCAGAGGAGGAAGGGTGCAGCCATGCATGCCCAAATTCAACATGGGATGCTGTCTCTGAAGCCCATAAACACATCCATGCATCGCCAACTGTCCCTCCTTGTCCGGCCTTCACGCTGTGTGGGGAGGTTCTGAGGGTGCTGCCTGGGGAAGCGAGCATAGAAGCCAGACTTCTGTGTTTACAAGTGACAGAAGAGCGGTAACAGTGAATATGGCCAACCCGGGGCCTATATAAAAGGTAGGGGCCTGGAGCTGCAGCTCCAATAGCCCCTACATTAATCTGGCCCTGAGGAGGAGGACGAGGTAGCCAACACTGCTTCTTTTCAAAAATTTTAAATGAGGGTACACCCCAAAAGAGTGAGAAAGAGCAAAAATGGAACAATGGGTGGGTAAGGTCGGTATCCATTGCTATTCTGCATAAGGTACGGAAAAGTCCCGTGGGATCCATGCCTGGTTCATTTTAATGAACGTGAGCTTGTCCACATTGTCTCTGGACAGGCGGCTGCGCTTGTCTGTTATAACGCCCCCAGCCGTGCTAAATACCCGTTCAGATAATACACTGGCTGCAGGGCACGCCAGCACCTCCAAGGCGTAAAGGGCAAGCTCAGGCCATGTGCCCAATTTGGAGACCCAGAAGTTGAAGGGGGCAGACCCGTCATTCACTACATGTAGGCGTGTGCACACATACTGCTCCACCATGTTGGTAAAATGCTGCCTCCTGCTAAGACGTTCCATCTGAGCTGCTGGTGCTGCTGTTTGTTGTGGCGTGCTGACAAAGCTTTTCCACATTTCGGCCATGCTAACCCTGCCTTCTGAGGTGCTGGCGGTGCCCTGGTTGCGTTGGCGACCTCCTCCTCCTCCTCCTCTGCCTTGTGCTTCCACTGTGGCCCCGCTGTCAGATGGGAATGCCAGCAGCATGGCGTCTACCAGCGTGCGCTTGTACTCGCGCATCTTGCGATCGCGCTCCAGTGAGTGAATTAAGGACGGTACGTTGTCCTTGTAACGGGGATCCAGCAGCATGGCCACCCAGTAATCAGCACAAGTTAGAATGTGGGCAACTCGGCGGTCGTTGTGGAGACACTGCAGCATGTAATCGCTCATGTGTGCCAGGCTGCCCAGAGGCGACGAAAGGCTGTCCTCTGTGGGAGGTGTATCGTCCGTGTCCTCTGTATCCCCCCAGCCACGCACCAGTGATGGCCATGAGCTGGCCTGGGTGCCACCCTGCTGTGAACATGGTTCCATCTCCTCCTCCAGCTCCTCCTCCTCCTCATCCTCCTCATCCTCCAGAACTGTGCCCCTGCTGGACAATTGTGTCCCTGGCGTTTGTGTGTGCAGGAACCCACCCTCGGAGCCCCTTGCGAATGACTGCCCTGAAAGCCTTTGAAATGTTACCTCTTCATCCTCCTCCTCCTCCTCCTCCTCATCCTGTGCCACATCCTCTTCCATCATCGCCCAAATTGTTTTTTCAAGGAGGCATAGAAGTGGGATAGTTAAGCTGAGAATGGCGTCATTGCCACTGGCCATGTTGGTGGAGTACCCAAAACAGCGCAACAAGGCACAATATATGCAAATGTCAAATATGCAAACTATGCCGCAATTTAATGTTTTTTACACCAAAAGGGTGTGTATTGAATAGCGGAATAGGATAAAAAACTGTGTATCTCACACGTACAAACACAGACTAGGCCCGATTAAATTTTTTCCTACCCTAAAGGGAGGATGAGGAAGAGGAGTATGGAACATGCAGCACCCTCAAATCTTCAGAAGTATGAGATGAACCCCAAAAACTTGGAAAGGTGGATCTCTCTCACACGTACCAACACAGACTATCCCCCAATTTAACTGATCCCCAAAGGTTTTTGATTAAATAGCGGAATAGAAAATATGATCCAAAAAAAGTGTATGTATATCACACGTACACAACCACACTAGGCCCCAATTACTATTGTTTGTACCCCTAAAAGGCTAGATGAGGAGTAGGGGGGGTATGGAACAGGCAGCACCCTCAAACCTTCAGAAGTATGAGATGAACCCCAACAACTTGGAAAGGTGGATCTCTCTCACACGTACCAACACAGACTATCCCCCAATTTAACTGATCCCCAAAGGTTTTTGATTAAATAGCGGAATAGAAAATATGATCCAAAAAAAGTGTATGTATATCACACGTACACAACCACACTAGGCCCCAATTACTATTGTTTGTACCCCTAAAAGGCTAGGAGTAGGGGGAGTATGGAACAGGCAGCACCCTCAAACCTTCAGAAGTATGAGATGAACCCCAACAACTTGGAAAGGTGGATCTCTCTCACACGTACCAACACAGACTATCCCCCAATTTAACTGATCCCCAAAGGTTTTTGATTAAATAGCGGAATAGAAAATATGATCCAAAAAAAGTGTATGTATATCACACGTACACAACCACACTGGGCCCCAATTACTATTGTTTGTACCCCTAAAAGGCTAGATGAGGAGTAGGGGGAGTATGGAACAGGCAGCACCCTCAAACCTTCAGAAGTATGAGATGAACCCCAACAACTTGGAAAGGTGGATCTCTCTCACACGTACCAACACAGACTATCCCCCAATTTAACTGATCCCCAAAGGTTTTTGATTAAATAGCGGAATAGAAAATATGATCCAAAAAAGTGTATGTATATCACACGTACACAACCACACTAGGCCCCAATTACTATTGTTTGTACCCCTAAAAGGCTAGATGAGGAGTAGGGGGAGTATGGAACAGGCAGCACCCTCAAACCTTCAGAAGTATGAGATGAACCCCAACAACTTGGAAAGGTGGATCTCTCTCACACGTACCAACACAGACTATCCCCCAATTTAACTGATCCCCAAAGGTTTTTGATTAAATAGCGGAATAGAAAATATGATCCAAAAAAAGTGTATGTATATCACACGTACACAACCACACTAGGCCCCAATTACTATTGTTTGTACCCCTAAAAGGCTAGATGAGGAGTAGGGGGGGTATGGAACAGGCAGCACCCTCAAACCTTCAGAAGTATGAGATGAACCCCAACAACTTGGAAAGGTGGATCTCTCTCACACGTACCAACACAGACTATCCCCCAATTTAACTGATCCCCAAAGGTTTTTGATTAAATAGCGGAATAGAAAATATGATCCAAAAAAAGTGTATGTATATCACACGTACACAACCACACTAGGCCCCAATTACTATTGTTTGTACCCCTAAAAGGCTAGATGAGGAGTAGGGGGGGTATGGAACAGGCAGCACCCTCAAACCTTCAGAAGTATGAGATGAACCCCAACAACTTGGAAAGGTGGATCTCTCTCACACGTACCAACACAGACTATCCCCCAATTTAACTGATCCCCAAAGGTTTTTGATTAAATAGCGGAATAGAAAATATGATCCAAAAAAAGTGTATGTATATCACACGTACACAACCACACTAGGCCCCAATTACTATTGTTTGTACCCCTAAAAGGCTAGATGAGGAGTAGGGGGAGTATGGAACAGGCAGCACCCTCAAACCTTCAGAAGTATGAGATGAACCCCAACAACTTGGAAAGGTGGATCTCTCTCACACGTACCAACACAGACTATCCCCCAATTTAACTGATCCCCAAAGGTTTTTGATTAAATAGCGGAATAGAAAATATGATCCAAAAAAAGTGTATGTATATCACACGTACACAACCACACTGGGCCCCAATTACTATTGTTTGTACCCCTAAAAGGCTAGATGAGGAGTAGGGGGAGTATGGAACAGGCAGCACCCTCAAACCTTCAGAAGTATGAGATGAACCCCAACAACTTGGAAAGGTGGATCTCTCTCACACGTACCAACACAGACTATCCCCCAATTTAACTGATCCCCAAAGGTTTTTGATTAAATAGCGGAATAGAAAATATGATCCAAAAAAAGTGTATGTATATCACACGTACACAACCACACTAGGCCCCAATTACTATTGTTTGTACCCCTAAAAGGCTAGATGAGGAGTAGGGGGGGTATGGAACAGGCAGCACCCTCAAACCTTCAGAAGTATGAGATGAACCCCAACAACTTGGAAAGGTGGATCTCTCTCACACGTACCAACACAGACTATCCCCCAATTTAACTGATCCCCAAAGGTTTTTGATTAAATAGCGGAATAGAAAATATGATCCAAAAAAAGTGTATGTATATCACACGTACACAACCACACTGGGCCCCAATTACTATTGTTTGTACCCCTAAAAGGCTAGATGAGGAGTAGGGGGAGTATGGAACAGGCAGCACCCTCAAACCTTCAGAAGTATGAGATGAACCCCAACAACTTGGAAAGGTGGATCTCTCTCACACGTACCAACACAGACTATCCCCCAATTTAACTGATCCCCAAAGGTTTTTGATTAAATAGCGGAATAGAAAATATGATCCAAAAAAAGTGTATGTATATCACACGTACACAACCACACTAGGCCCCAATTACTATTGTTTGTACCCCTAAAAGGCTAGATGAGGAGTAGGGGGGGTATGGAACAGGCAGCACCCTCAAACCTTCAGAAGTATGAGATGAACCCCAACAACTTGGAAAGGTGGATCTCTCTCACACGTACCAACACAGACTATCCCCCAATTTAACTGATCCCCAAAGGTTTTTGATTAAATAGCGGAATAGAAAATATGATCCAAAAAAAGTGTATGTATATCACACGTACACAACCACACTAGGCCCCAATTACTATTGTTTGTACCCCTAAAAGGCTAGGAGTAGGGGGAGTATGGAACAGGCAGCACCCTCAAACCTTCAGAAGTATGAGATGAACCCCAACAACTTGGAAAGGTGGATCTCTCTCACACGTACCAACACAGACTATCCCCCAATTTAACTGATCCCCAAAGGTTTTTGATTAAATAGCGGAATAGAAAATATGATCCAAAAAAAGTGTATGTATATCACACGTACACAACCACACTAGGCCCCAATTACTATTGTTTGTACCCCTAAAAGGCTAGATGAGGAGTAGGGGGGGTATGGAACAGGCAGCACCCTCAAACCTTCAGAAGTATGAGATGAACCCCAACAACTTGGAAAGGTGGATCTCTCTCACACGTACCAACACAGACTATCCCCCAATTTAACTGATCCCCAAAGGTTTTTGATTAAATAGCGGAATAGAAAATATGATCCAAAAAAAGTGTATGTATATCACACGTACACAACCACACTAGGCCCCAATTACTATTGTTTGTACCCCTAAAAGGCTAGGAGTAGGGGGAGTATGGAACAGGCAGCACCCTCAAACCTTCAGAAGTATGAGATGAACCCCAACAACTTGGAAAGGTGGATCTCTCTCACACGTACCAACACAGACTATCCCCCAATTTAACTGATCCCCAAAGGTTTTTGATTAAATAGCGGAATAGAAAATATGATCCAAAAAAAGTGTATGTATATCACACGTACACAACCACACTGGGCCCCAATTACTATTGTTTGTACCCCTAAAAGGCTAGATGAGGAGTAGGGGGAGTATGGAACAGGCAGCACCCTCAAACCTTCAGAAGTATGAGATGAACCCCAACAACTTGGAAAGGTGGATCTCTCTCACACGTACCAACACAGACTATCCCCCAATTTAACTGATCCCCAAAGGTTTTTGATTAAATAGCGGAATAGAAAATATGATCCAAAAAAAGTGTATGTATATCACACGTACACAACCACACTGGGCCCCAATTACTATTGTTTGTACCCCTAAAAGGCTAGATGAGGAGTAGGGGGAGTATGGAACAGGCAGCACCCTCAAACCTTCAGAAGTATGAGATGAACCCCAACAACTT